>NC_063067.1:5246969-5461969 GCF_018812025.1 Megalobrama amblycephala | reverse complement strand
AGTCAGAATTCTGAGATATAAAGTCGCAATTGCGTGATATAAAGTCAGAATTCTGAGATATAAAGTCGCAATTGCGTGATAAAAAGTCAGAATTCTGAGATATAAAGTCGCAATTGCGTGATAAAAAGTCAGAATTCTGAGATATAAACTCGCAATTGCGTGATATAAAGTCAGAATTCTGAGATATAAAGTCGCAATTGCGTGATATAAAGTCAGAATTCTGAGATATAAAGTCGCAATTGCGTGATAAAAAGTCAGAATTCTGAGATATAAAGTCGCAACTGCGTGATAAAAAGTCAGAATTCTGAGATATAAAGTCGCAATTGCGTGATAAAAAGTCAGAATTCTGAGATATAAAGTCGCAATTGCGTGATATAAAGTCAGAATTCTGAGATATAAAGTCGCAATTGCGTGATAAAAAGTCAGAATTCTGAGATATAAACTCGCAACTGCGTGATAAAATGTCAGAATTCTGAGATATAAAGTCGCAATTGCGTGATAAAAAGTCAGAATTCTGAGATATACAGTCGCAATTGCGTGATAAAAAGTCAGAATTCTGAGATATAAAGTCGCAATTGCGTGATATAAAGTCAGAATTCTGAGATATAAAGTCGCAATTGCGTGATAAAAAGTCAGAATTCTGAGATATAAACTCGCAACTGCGTGATAAAAAGTCAGAATTCTGAGATATAAACTCGCAATTGCGTGATAAAAAGTCAGAATTCTGACTTTTTTTCTCGCAATTAACTGATGGTCAGTATCAGTATTTATATCTCAGAATTCTGACTTTATATCACGCAATTGTGAGTTAAAAAGTCAGAATTCTGAGATAAAAAGTCGCAATTCATCTTTTTTTTTTTTTTTTTAGTGGCTTTTTATTTATTTTATTTTTTTAGTGATGTTTTTTTTTTTTTTTAGTGGCGGAAACGGTATTTGGACAGTAAAAGTTGTTTTTAACAGAATGGATACACTAATGAATTTTGCACAATAATAACAATATAATAATAATCATAATAAGAAGAATCAGCTGTGGCAGAGGTGCAATAAATCAGACAAAGCTGAAGTGGCATATTTTATACACCAACAGCTTCAGACTTCACGGCAGCACGGCTATCGTTGGATGCACTGTTATAGACAGAGATACTGACCATCAGTTAATTGCGAGAAAAAAAGTCAGAATTCTGACTTTTTATCACGCAATTGCGACTTTATATCTCAGAATTCTGACTTTTTATCACGCAATTGCGACTTTATATCTCAGAATTCTGACTTTATAACTCGCAATTGCGACTTTTTATCTCAGAATTCTGACTTTTTATCACGCAATTGCGACTTTATATCTCAGAATTCTGACTTTATAACTCGCAATTGCGACTTTATATCTCAGAATTCTGACTTTATATCACGCAATTGCGACTTTATATCTCAGAATTCTGACTTTATAACTCGCAATTGCGACTTTATATCTCAGAATTCTGACTTTATATCACGCAATTGCGACTTTATATCTCAGAATTCTGACTTTATAACTCGCAATTGCGACTTTATATCTCAGAATTCTGACTTTATATCACGCAATTGCGACTTTATATCTCAGAATTCTGACTTTATATCACGCAATTGCGACTTTATATCTCGCAATTCTAACTTTATATCACGCAATTGCGACTTTATATCTCAGAATTCTGACTTTATATCACGCAATTGCGACTTTATATCTCAGAATTCTGACTTTATATCACGCAATTGCGACTTTATATCTCAGAATTCTGACTTTATAACTCGCAATTGTGAGTTAAAAAGTCAGAATTCTGAGATAAAAAGTCGCAATTCATCTTTTTTTTTTTTTTTTTTAGTGGCTTTTTATTTATTTTATTTTTTTAGTGATGTTTTTTTTTTTTTTTAGTGGCGGAAACGGGCTTCCATAGTATTCCTTGCTTGTATATTGTTAAAAACTTAGAAACAAATTTTAAAAATAAAATAAAATAAAATAAAATAATTATTGTTGTTGTTGCTTTGTTCATATTCATTACTTATATATTGTTAATAGCTTAGAAAAAAAAAAAATTAAATAATAAAAAATAAAAAATAAAATTAAATAAATATTGTTGTTGTTCCTTTGTTCGTATTCCTTGCTGGTATATTGTTAAACTTTGAAACAAATTTATAAATAAAATAAAATAATTATTGTTGTTGTTGCTTTGTTCATATTTATTGCTTATATATTGTTAATAGCTTAGAAAAAAAATAATAATAATAATAATAAAAATAAAAACAACAATAAATAAATAAATTAATAAATAAATAAATAAATAAATAAAATTATGGTTTTTGTTCCTTTGTTCGTATTCCTTGCTTGTACATGGTAAAAAATGTAGAAACAAATATTTAAAAAATAAGTAATATAAAAAATAAAATTAAATAATAAAATTAAATAATTATTGTTGTTGTTACTTTGTTTGTATTCCTTGCTTGTATACTGTTAAAAACTTAGAAACAAATATTTTAAAAAAATTAATAGAATAATAAATAAATAAATAAATAAAATGTTGTTGTTCCTTTGTTTGTATTCCTTGCTTGTACATGGTAAAAATAAAAATAGAAACAAATTTTAAAATAAAATAAAATAAAATAAACTACTAGCAAACTGACTTGTAATGTTCAGCTGCAACTTCAAACTGCCCAAGGAATACGTATGCATTTCCCAGGTTGCAATATGCTCTCCGCTCTGCGGCTCTGTCTCCAAACTCCTTCGCAATAAGAAGACGCTGTAAAAAGAAGAAAGCATTATTAATATTTACATAATGAAACGTATTTTCTGCACTACAGATCTACAGACTACAATATATTTATTATTGAATATGTAGTAATATTTATTTTAATTATCATAACAAGTATAGTGTTATATAAATATTATAATTAATTATTGTTAACACAATAATACAAACCTTCTGTACACTAATCCATCATTTATTATAGTTTGTGCAGTTTTCCCCCATAATTTTTAGTTTGTGCATTTTAATAGAAACCAGTACATTTAGATGTAAAACTAACAGCTTCATTAAGAAGCTCTCAGTATGAAATACCTGCTCGTGGGCAAGAACTGCATCCTGGAAGTTTCCAAGCAAATAGTGCGAGTTGCCAAGGTTACCGTAGGTCCTGCCCTGTGCCGCTCTGTCCCCCAACTCCTTCACAATGGCCAGATTCGCTCTTCAAACAGAGACGTACAGTATAAGATACAGCAGGGGAGATAAAATAATAAAAGTTTAGCATGCTTTTGGAAAACATTACTGCTCGTGAGGCCAAACAAATCTCTTTCAGAAATGAACTATTTTGTCTTTTGGCACATGTGTGTCGTCTACACACTAGTTTTGGCCATTCAAAGGAATGAAAACAACGAACGCTGGCTTGCTCACTCATAGTACTCAGTTGCTTTCTTTAGAGCGATGCGTGCCTCCTCGGGAAAGTCTCCAGGGTCCATACCGCTCCAACATATGTTCTTCCCTTTGGCGTGGTACACATTCCCATAATTATACAGCGCTCGAGCCTGCCCCACCTAACAAAACCACACACAGACACACATCCAGACAACACACACACAACCAGCACTGATTACACACCCTTAAAACAGATCGACAGCTTGCATTTAAACTATGTTTATGGTCTGCTAAAATAGATCAAGCCGTGTCTTTAGTGAACAGGACTTCATGTGACTTCCAAAAACATCCGAGGCAAACTTGGCCATTCAAGTGGAATTCAAAGGTATAAAAATAATCTGTCATCATTTACTCAACCTTAGACATGGGAGATATAAGCAAAACATTATATCCCATTAATCTGAAAAAAATGTGCTTGATAATTTATAATAAAGACACTTTATTTCAAAAATGTTTAAAAAACTGAAAAATGCTTATGACCTTAAGACAATTTCCAAAGAAATCCCATCACAATTTATTTAAAATATCATTTATTTATTGAGGTTAAAAAAATAAATAAAACTGTCAATAAACAATTAATTTATTATATTTGTATATATATATATATATATATATATATATATATATATATATATATATATATATATATATATATATATTTTTTTTTTTTTTTTTTTTTTTTTTTTTGGTTATTCTATTTTAGAAATAAAAATAAATTATATTTAATTTATATATGTTTTATATGGTTATGTATTATTTGCATCACTAAATAAATATTAGTAAATAAAAAGACCATTTTAACCTTTTATTGGAGTGGAAGATATAGGCATATATTGTTAATAACATACTATTTAAATAATAAATAAAATAAAATAATAAAAAATATTTTTGTTGTTGCTTTGTTCATATTCCTTGTATCTTGTTTAAACAAATAAATTAATTAAAAATACAGTAATTGTCACAATATTATTGAAAGTTTAAATAACAATATATAATCACATTTTTATGGGAAAGTTAATACAAAATAAATAAAAAGTCCTTATGACAATTTCAAAATTAATCTGATTTTTATTTATTGATTTATTTAATTGAACAGTAAGTTTTATGTTTATTTTAGCAATTAAATTAATACAATTTTATTTATTTATATTTGAATAGTCAGTTTTATTTATAAATAATGTATTTATTTACTTGCTAACATCAAGAAATAAATATCAGTCAATGAACGCATTTAAACAGCTTTTTATTTTATCTGCTCGCCATATTTTACAATTAGGCTTGTTTTTTATTTGTTTGTTTTTTGTTTTTTTTTGCTGAAGGTTCTCTTTGGTTCTGCAAACATATTGTGACCAAGAGCTTCAATTTTCAAAAAAGGACAAGAAGTGCCATAAAAACAGTCAATACTATTCAATATGTGATGTTCCCAGTCTGATGACGCCATATGATAGCTTCCACCGTGGCTGTCACATCTTACTCTCACATACACATCGCACATATGTACATTGTGCCTTGACATGTCAGGTTTGACATCAGCACAGAACGGCATTGATTCGTGTAGATGTTTTAAGATATCTTATTTTGTGTGTTTTGACAGAAGAAAGAAACCTCATACAGGTTTTGAAGAGAGTAAATGATGACAGAAACTTCATTTTGGCTTAAGCTATTGCATTAAAATGCCTTTAGTTCCATTTAACACCTCACCTTATCATGGAGCATCCTGGAAATATCCAAGTGCCTTTGGCAACAAACTGCTGCTTCATCATAGCGTCCCAAAACCTTCAACGTGTTTCCAAGGTTTCCACTGGCTTTAGCTTCTCCTAGCTGATCTCCGATAGTTCTAAAAGAGTCATAACAATAAAACTTATTATTTTAGATAAGAATATAATCCTACCAGCTTTAAAACAATGACATAACATTCCAGATTCAGACCTGGTGAGAGTCAGGTCATGCCGATGGTATTCCAGCGCCTTGTTGTAGTCGTGCAGGTGGAAGTAGGCGTTTCCCAGCTGACTGTAGATGGCACTCAAAATCTGCAGGTCTTCTGTGCCCACCTGGATAGCCGACTCGAAAAAGGAAACGCCCGCACGGTAATCTCCCACTTTACACAGACGCTCACCTTCCAGAGCTAGTTCCAGACACGAGGCCTCCATCCTGCAGGGGGCAGCAGAGAGGTGAGCAAAGAGCATGATTAGGAAAAAATGAGGTAGTATTCAGACGTAGGATGCGGTCGAAATAGCACACTTCCCTACTATACAGTAAGTGAAAAACAGTATGTGACAAGAGAAGCATGTCCGAATTCACAGTGGCCATAAAAGTGTAGGGGCGAAAAGTACTTCGGGCGAGACTCTGAAGTATGAATACTATGGACACTTTACTATCCCATGAGGCCACGGGAGAGGACTTGTGAATGGCAGTGAAGCGACACAACTGTCACTGGTAGGTCACATGATAATGACAACATCAGTGTTGGAGGGTAATGCATTACAAGTAACCTGAATTTGCTTTTTTTTAAGTAACTAGTAAAGTAACGCATTACTTTTTCAATTTACAACAAAAGTTACTTTTTTTCAAATAAGTAACATAAGTTACTTTTTCACATTTATTGACCGACAGCTCTCCTGCCCTCATGTTGAGAGAAATAAAGTGCAGAGTTGTTATGCGCGCTGTGTGAACATGATGGTTATTGTAGTTCTAGACTAAATGTGAGCATGCATTTACTCATCGCACTTGCACAAATACATTCAGTATTCTTCAAAATGAATAAAAACAGTGAAATGCAATCTCAAAATCTCAGAATATTAGATTTAGAAATAAGAGTGTGGAACCTATTCTATAATCCAGAATGGCAGCAAATCTGAAAGGTTTGTTTGAGCTGCGCCCTCTACTGTACAGGAGTAAATATGCATTTCCTTCAGCCTGAGGCTTATTCATCTCACTTTTGGTGTGAAAGGGCCTAAACATCTGCCAGAATAGAACTTTTTTTGTTGTTATTAAAAAATAACAAGCAAACCCAGCTCAGGTGAGAAACATAACACAAAATTAATGTAATGCATTACTTTTCAGTAACTAAGTAACGCAATTAGTTACTTTTTAGAGAGTAAGGCAATATTGTAATGCATTATTTTTAAAAGAAACTTCCCCCTGCTCAAAACATGGCAGATGTAGTACGTCCGGATTACATTCATACTATATAGAACTAGGGCTGCACAACAATTAATCGCGATTAATCGTTTGCAAAATAAAAGTCTGTGTTTACATAATATATGTGTGTGTTCGGTGTATAATAATTATGTATATATAAATACATGCACATACATGTATAAATAAATATACATATTTATATGTATTTTATATTACATATAAATATAAATATTTTATATATATAAATATAATTTTTTTCTTAAATAGATACATGTATGTGCATGTATTTATATATACATAATTATTATACACTGAACACACACATATATTATGTAAACACAGACTTTTATTTTGCAAACGATTAATCGCGATTAATCGTTGTGCAGCCCTATATAGAACACTAGTACGTACTTACTCAAAATAAGTATCTACTCATGAGAGTATGCAATTTCAGACAGAGCCATAGAGAGCTTTATTTATGAGATCAGAGACAAAAAAAAAGTCAAAAAAATGAAAAAGAAAAAAAAATATATAAATGAATATATAAATAAAATAAATGTTAGTGCTGTAAAAATCGATTAACTGCATCAAGTGATTAATTGCATCAAACACAAAAGTTATATATGCGAATAATTATGATTAATCGATTTGACAGTACTAATACATATTTAAAAATTAATTAAATAAATAAATACATAGCTACATATTTTATTAGTTTATTTTCAACTAAATATCTATTTACAAGCAAAGTAAGGGAAGTTCTGAGAGAACTTATAAAATGAAATAATCAAATATTTCAGTTTGATGAGACTATTGAAAGAAAAGAGCAACCTAATGAACAGTCCAGTTTTCCCATTGCATTTCCCATTCTTTTATACACACTAAGGGACAGGTTACATTTATCATCTGTGGTAATCAAAAGCATTCCACGGATATAGCAGAAAAATCTAGAAAGAATTATTACAACACCAACATTATTAGGACTATGTCTACACAAGTTCTTGAAAACATCTTGTCTGCTGACATGCAATAAAAATAGGAATGACTCACATGTGTACAGTTCAATGCTGTCATAGAATGAATAAGAATCAAGGAGCTTCCAAGAATCAAGGAGAACCACTGACTGGAATGCCAGTAAACCTTCTAAAGTATCACAATATAAACAAATATGTTGTATTTGCATGCAAGGACTTCTGTTTGTTCTTTCAGAGTGTGCGTTCATGTTATGTAGACATAACAAGTACACTTTTGGGTCCTCACCAAATGTGAAAACGCTGAGTGAAGAGACAAAATCAGTCAATCACAACATATCTGAGGTTTAAAATGCAGAAATATTTGGAGGGAATGAAAATGAGAAACTAGCAAGAAGCGACGTAACGTGTCTTGTCATAGGAAACATTGTCAGTTATGAAAGAAAAAAAAAATACAGAATGATTCATAGCTATTACATAAGAAAAATGCACAACTTCCTTACCACGTCATCAAAAACAACTGAAATACATACATTACCAATTAATACATCTGGGGTCTGTAAGATTTTTTTAATGCTTTTGAAAGATATTCTTTGAAATAATAAAAATCAAAATTTAAATTGAATTCATTTTAAGTCAATGTTGGGGTTACAAAGATTTTTTAATGTTTTTGAAAGAAGTCTCTTATACACTCACTAAGGCTGCATTTATTAGATCAAAAAGTAAAAAATAAATATATTTTAAAATATTATTTATTCCTGTGATCAAAGCTGAATTTTCAGATCATTACTCCAGTCTTCAGTGTCACATGATCCTTCAGAAATCATTCTAATATGTCAATTTGCTGCTCAAGAAACAATTATCAATGTTGAAAATGGTTGTACGTTTCTTTTGGTATCTTCATTTTAAAGGACTTACACGGTTCATTCACAGAGATATGGAGAAGTTAATGCGGCTCATATATATATTTATATATATATATATATATATATATATATATATATATATATATATATATATATATATATATATATATATATATATTTATTTTTATTATTTTTTTTTTTTAAACAAATAATGTTGAAACTAGAAATGTATTGAACATACCTGCCTGTGTTCCATAAATATTGTTTTTCCAAAGTTTGCTTGCCTTTGCTTTGACACAGCTGATACTTATTGCATTTAAAGAGGAATGTCTGAAGAATAAATAATGTTGAAACTAGAAATGTATCATGCTTCCCTCTATCAAAACCATTGCGTAGAACATCCCTCTCTGAGAACCAAAATTCCACAGTGAATGGTTAAGTTGAGGCACATTAACTTGCTCTCAAAAGTGTATTTATAAGAATGTACAGGTGCTGGTCATATAATTAGAATATCATCAAAAAGTTGATTTATTTCACTAATTCAATTCAAAAAGTGAAACTTGTATATTATATTCATTCATTACACACAGACTGATATAATTCAAATGTTTATTTCTTTTAATTTTGATGATTATAACTGACAACTAAGGAAAATCCCAAATTCAGTATCTCAGAAAATTAGAATATTGTGAAAAGGTTCAATATTGAAGACACCTGGTGCCACACTCTAATCAGCTAATTAACTCAAAACACCTGCAAAGGCCTTTAAATGGTCTCTCAGTCTAGTTCTGTAGGCTACACAATCATGAGGAAGACTGCTGACTTGACAGTTGTCCAAAAGACGACCATTGACACCTTGCACAAGGAGGGCAAGACACAAAAGGTCATTGCAAAAGAGGCTGGCTGTTCACAGAGCTCTGTGTCCAAGCACATTATTAGAGAGGCGAAGGGAAGGAAAATATGTGGTAGAAAAAAAGTGTACAAGCAATACGTATAACCACACCCTGGAGAGGATTGTGAAACAAATCCCATTCAAAAATGTGTGGAGATTCACAAAGAGTGGACTGCAGCTGGAGTCAGTGCTTCAAGAACCACTACGCACAGACGTATGCAAGACATGGGTTTCAGCTGTCGCATTCCTTGTGTCAAGCCACTCTTGAACAACAGACATCGTCAGAAGTGTCTAAAGACAAAAAGGACTGGACTGCTGATGGGTGGTCCAAAGTTATGTTCTCTGATGAAAGTAAATTTTGCATTTCCTTTGGAAATCAGGGTCCCAGAGTCTGGAGGAAGAGAGGAGAGGCAGACAATCCACGTTGCTTGAGGTCCAGTGTAAAGTTTCCACAGTCAGTGATGGTTTGGGGTGCCATGTCATCTGCTGGTGTTGGTCCACTGTGTTTTCTGAGGTCAAAGGTCAACACAGCCGTATACCAGGAGGTTTTAGAGTACTTCATGCGTCCTGCTGCTGACCAACTTTATGGAGATGCAAATTTTAATTTTCCAACAGGACTTGGCACCTGCACACAGTGCCAAAGCTACCAGTACCTGGTTTAAGGACCATGGTATCCCTGTTCTTAATTGGCCAGCAAACTCGCCTGACCTTAACCCCATAGGAAATCTATGGGGTATTGTGAAGAGGAAGATGCGATATGCCAGACCCAACAATGCAGAAGAGCTGAAGGCCACTATCAGAGCAACCTGGGCTCTCATAACACCTGAGCAGTGCCACAGACTGATCGACTCCATGCCACGCCGCATTGCTGCAGTAATTCAGGCAAAAGGAGCCCCAACTAAGTATTGAGGGCTGTACATGCTCATGCATTTCATGTTCATACTTTTCAGTTGGCCAAGATTTCTAAAAATCTGTTCTTTGTATTGGTCTTAAGTAATATTTCTAATTTTCTGAGATACTGAATTTGGGATTTTCCTTAGTTGTCAGTTATAATCATCAAAATTAAAAGAAATAAACATTTGAAATATATCAGTCTGTGTGTAATGAATGAATATAATATACAAGTTTCACTTTTTGAATGGAATTAGTGAAATAAATCAACTTTTTGATGATATTCTAATTATATGACCAGCACCTGTATATTTGAATCTGTTTTAGGGATATTTGGAAGAAGGGATTTTGTTCATTTTAACAGCTTCTGAGATTACCAAGAATTCAATTACGCAGTGTCATAATTACGTTACCACATTAACATCTCAATGTCTCTGGGATTGAACCATTTAGGGCCTTTAAAAAGAAAGATTCCATAAGAAAAAATTCATAGGATCAAAACTCTAAAATATTAAGATATATCTTTAACCCTCCTGAATTACATGTAAATTTCAGAAATATATATATATATCTATATATTTAGGCACTTAGAGCGGTATGTTGTACGAGTCGCATTGGGATCCCAGTATCTATGGGATTGAAATATATAGGGCCTTAAAAATGAAGATTCCAAAAGAATAGTTTATTAACAATTAGAATCTAGAAGGATATTAAGATATCTTTAATAGTTTTAGTGTTACAGGCACATCAGCTGTATGGAAAGTGACCCACATTTGGTGTTTGACCACTGAAATTGACCACTGTACAGTTTACAAATTTACTCATGGAGCCGCATTAAGATCTCGATATCTCTGGGACTGAACAATCGAGGGCCTTTAAAATAAAGATACTAAAAGAATAGTTTGATAAGAACCAGATACTAAAAGGATATTAAGATATCTTTAAAACTTCTTGAGTTACAGGCATGCAAACTTGAGGCAAAAAACACAAGAAGTGCTTTTTGCCATTTTTGAACTGTCACCGTTGGCATATAATGCAACAAAAATTGGTAAAATGTCAAAAGATTTTGCTAATAGACCTATCAATCACTGTGTAAAAATAAAACGATGATGCTGCCATCTTTCTAAAGTTTTTTTTACATTTTTACCCCCCTCTACAAAACAGTAAATATACATTCATGACAATTAATATTTTGTCTTTCTTCTTCATTTATGTATTTCTTTCACCAGAGAGAAAAAAAATAATAATACATTTAGCCGGGGACCTCTGGTTGAGTTGGCATGGAATGACCTCATAGCAACTTCCTAGCAATCACCTTAATCATCCACCCAACACAGCAATGCCCTAGCAACCACATATGACAATTGTGTGCAGAAAAGCTCACCTTTTATCCTCTTTCTTTTTAGAAAATTCAGTGCACCGTCTAAACATCTCAATCTTTTTGATGACTTTGTCTCCTCCAGTGTGATAGACACGTTTAATTCTCCACAGGGTGCAGCACGAGACCCATGGCTTCAACCTTCTCAGACACATCACGAAACTGATTTACCTCTTCCAAAAGACACCAAATTCCAGGATAACCGCCTCTGTGAGACCTTTCCCAAACCTCTACCCCAGTGAGAATCCTATTCATAACCAGAGGAGGCTTTAGCATCTGAAATGTTTTGTTGTTGACATGCCGTGACGGGTTACGCTGGCTCTAGCACACATAAACGAAGGGTCAGTGGTAAGCCTGCAGATAACAGATGCAACAGAGCAACATGCCCATGTCATCTACGGACACCCGATGGCAAGCGTCAATTCCAATTATGAGTGAGACGACACATGGAGATTATCACGCATAAAGGGGGAAACCTGCTCCTAAACCTGTTATTCCAGTTGGGTGGGTCGACCTCAGTAAAAAAATGCTATGCAGCTACTGAATTCTTTTTTTTTTTCACTTACACTCTTATAAATAAAAAAGTTATTTACTGACATTTACAGTTCCATGAGCAACCTTTAAAATCCATGGAACCTTTCCATTTATTTTCCATTTCACAAAAGGTTTTTATAGTGTAAAAACATTCCTTAGATTTTTAATATATTGTTCACACCGAGAAAAATGGGTTCTTTTAAGAACTGTTCACGGAAATGCTCTTTGGGGAACAAAAAATAGTTATTCTACACTCTTATAAATAAAGCTTCTTTATTGACATTTATGGTTCCATGAAGAACCTTTAAAATCCATGGAACCTTTCCTTTTCACAAAAGGTTCTTTACACTGGAAAAGGGTTCTTTAGACTTTTAAAAAGAACTGTTCACTGTAAGGTTCTTTAAAAAGGTTATCCTACACTCTAAAAAATAAGGGTTCTTTATCAGCATCTATACTTCCACGAGGAACCTTTAACATCCATTCCACAAAAGGTTCTTAGTGGAAAAAGGTTCTTTAGATTTTTAATATATTCTTCACACACCAAGAAAAAAGGGTTCTTTTAAGAACTGTTCACGGAAAGGTTATTTGGGGAACAAAAAATGGTTATTCTACATTCTTAAAAAATAAGGGTTCTTTATTGGCATCTATAGTTCCATGAAGAACCTTTAACATCTGTTCCACAAAAGGCTCATTTACAGTGGAAAAAAAGGTTCTTTAGATTTGTAAAATGTTATACACCACTAAGAAAAAATGGTTCTTTTAAGAATGGTTCAATGAAAGGTTCTTTATGGTTCTTTAGTTTCTTAAAAATAAAGTTTTTTTATTGACATTCTTTGTGGTTCTTAATAGTTCCATAAACCTTTAACAACCATGGGATCTTTCCACTCCACAAAAGGTTCTTTATAGTGGAAAAGGGTTCTTTAGACTTGTAGAATGTTATTCACAGCAAGAAAAAAAATGGTTCTTTTAAGAACTGTTCAATGAAAGGTTCTTTATGAAACCAACGTTCTTCTACATTCTTAAATATAAAGGCTCTTTAATGGCATTCTTTGTGGTTCTTTGGGGAACAAAAGTCCCTCAAATTCTTCCATAGTATGGCTGCAAAAACACTCTTTTTGAACCTTTATTTTTAAAGCATAGTTACTTCATTTTACTTGCTAAGTCAAGCATTACTATTACTATTGCTCATACTCAAGATTAAGGATTAGAACAAATCTCTAACCCTACGAATTAAGCTTTAACTAAGTCCTGCACCATTTGTGCAACAGAGATAAGAGTGATTTCCCAAATAATGTGGCTTGTTGAAGACAGTTCTATAACCTTTCTCAGTGTTCAGATTTTAGAAAATAAGACAGAGGGACCCAAGAAACAACTCTAGTCACTCTTTTGGCTTGAACCAGTAAGCAAACAACCAAGTCAGCAAATTTTGCATAGGCAAGTGCACAATTTTCTTTAAAATATGTAAATATATAGCCACTCAATGTCACTCAGAAGGCTTTACAACGGTGTCAAGGAACAAAGCAACCCAAGAAAGCCTCCCTAAATCAATTAATCTTCTGCTGAAGTAGAGTGAGATGTTGTCATGAAGAACGAATCGACTCCAGCCAAAAAAACAGTCAGGTAACCAAGGCCACGCTGGGAAAATCCATTAGACCAAGTTAAATCCCGCGCTTTGCCCAGAGTGTCCTCAACGGAAGGCTGGCAGTGTTCACATGCTCTAATTTCTTTATCCTCAGCGAGGTGGGATGCGGGCCGAGCGGCTGACGTGATTTCTCCACTGACCGATGCAAGTGACTAATTCGCACCATATATTAACTCCTACTTCTCATGAAGTAATGAATTTCACTGATACTCATTGAAACACCAGACATATGTTGCTCATTATTTCTGTTCATTTTTAAAACTCTGACATTAAAGGGACAGTTCACTCAAAAATGAAAATTCAGGTCATTAATTATTCACCCTCGTATCGTTCTGTGGAACTCAAAAAGGAGAAAGTTTAGCACAATGTCTATTTTCCATACAATAAAAATGAGTTGGGTCACACTGTAGTTTAGCTCCAGTTCTCACTATTAACTACGACTTTTGAACATCCTGTTAAACATCTCCTTTTTTGTTCTACAAAAGAAAGGAAAGCATATAGGTTTGGAATGATATGAAGGTGCGACAAAATTTGTGATGAAATGATGATTAAAAAGACCATGCTTGGGGGAACCATCCCAACTAGGGCTGCCAGGTTTGCATAACAAAACCAGCCTAACTGCTATTCAAAACTCGCCCAATCACGGCCAAAACTAGTCCTATTGCGCCGCTTCAACCCACGGACTAAGAAAAACCAATTCTGCAGGTTCAGCCATGACCTAGTGGTTTGAGCATGTACTCCAAAACATGCTAAGCCAAATTCGATCCCATTCCTGTTCTCACCAATTATTTCCTGTAAATGTTTTATCCATGTGTGGAAAATCACTCCGTGGAAAGAAAATCTCATCTTTCAGCTTCAGTGTGAGACAGTCACACAGTTTTTCAGGATGTACGACAGCAATACAATACACAAAACAGTGCCAACAAGTGATGACTCTTCATTTTAATTATTAAACACGGCTATTAAAAATGCACACACAGGAGATCTCTCGGCCAACCTGAGCCCTCATTCACGCGCATCTACCCGCAGCACTGTATTACATTTCAAACCACGTTTATCTGATGGAAAAACAAGTGCACGTCAATGAAAAGAAAGACAGGTTTTTTTGGTATTTACAGCAAGATCTGTTGCATAATACACTCCATAACCAGCAAAAACATGGAGTTCATAGAGAATGGATGCACATCAAAAAATGGCTATAGTTAAAAGTTTTAACCTGTTGATTTGTGTACCATATGGCAAGACAAGTCTTTTCTCCTACCTGGAACGGACATGAAACGCTTGATCCTCGTCTTTTGTGATCGCATCCATTTAGATTCATAGTAAAAGTCCACGTTTAAAACAAAAATGCAAAAGCAAACACTCGAGAGATTTGAAAATAAATCTAATATCATGTCATCATAACCCTATAACAAAGAACAAACGAAAAGATGGAGCGAAGACGTCCATGTTTTCACCGTATCTGAACCATTGACCATCTGACAGGCGAGTGACACTAAAGAAAGAGTCTGAGAAATATGATCCTCTCTCTCCCACACACACACACACACACATTGAGGTGTAAGTAGCTAATGATTTCACTAAGAAAACAGTCATTGACTGATTAATCACAACAAGCTGTACACTTCCACCCTACAAACTAATTCTGACTTGGAAAATATCATGTTACATCTCATGTGGAAGGCTGAACATGAGGAAGTCTCTTGACTTCCCTGTGAGCAACCATCTGACCATTAAAAGATACTTTTTCCCCAGAATAGAAAGTTCATGTTGTTGTCTTACAGTGGCTGTTTGAATTAATAAACCAACATATGAGAAAAACAAAGTGTTTTCAATGTAAAACTAAGACTGAAACCATCACCATCAGTAATCTTGATTGATTTCATTTGAAGGGATGAAACCTCACACTATATGTGTTTCCATCCAAAGTTGCGAATTTTACTTTTGCGCAAAATTGGAATATCGCATATTTCATTTGTGAATATAGCAGTGTTTCCATCCCAAGTGTTAAAGCGAACATAATCGTTACTTCCTGTATAATTGGTGCAAAATATCTGTAATAAAGATGGAAGTTGCTGCAATCTGGGAAGCCACTGTGGCTCTTCATAAATGACTTGCGTCTCAGAGTGCAGATGAAAAGCAGTAAACGCTGTTATCTTGCGTTCGGATGCTGGTGTTTGTGAGTGCATTCATGTGAGACAGTTTTAGGAGGTCATTACATAAAATCATTCTGATGACAGGCTTTGGCTCAGGGATTTCAGGTTGATCAAACATTTTAGATGCTGTGTGATGCGATTGGTCCACTGGTTAGTCCAGTTAGTCCTTTGTTAAGGCAAAGTCATGTGAGTTTTTTTTTTTTTTTTGCGCATTGAGGGATTTATTTGGTAAATGCATCCATTGTAGTTTACGTGCGTCTTATAAGATAAAACATTTTTTATTTTAGAATTTTATGCGTATCTTCTCATTTCCATCCAGCGTTTTTTATGCAATATCCCAAAATGTGCCTAAAAATAGGTGGATGGAAACATAGCTAGTGGCTGTTTGGCGTGATAAACCCTTTTATGAGAAAACAAAGGGTTTTCAGTTTAAAATTAAAGGGATAGTTCACCCAAAAATGTAAATTCTGTCATCATTTTCTCACCTTCAAGTTGTTTTAAACCTGTATGAATTTCTTTCTTCTGCTGAACAAAAAAGAACTCTAAAAAATCTTGTCTTGGGTTGTCGGTGTTTGGGTAGTTTTGGTGTTACCCAGATCCTGGGTCAGACATAACAACCCAGTGTTTGGGTAGTTTTGGTGTTACCCAGCTCCTGGGTCAGACGTAACAACCCAGTGTTTGGGTAGTTTTGGTGTTACCCAGCTCCTGGGTCAGACGTAACAACCCAGTGTTTGGGTAGTTTTGGTGTTACCCAGATCCTGGGTCAGACATAACAACCCAGTGTTTGGGTAGTTTTGGTGTTACCCAGATCCTGGGTCAGACGTAACAACCCAGTGTTTAGGTAGTTTTGGTGTTACCCAGCTCCTGGGTCAGACATAACAACCCAGTGTTTAGGTAGTTTTGGTGTTACCCAGCTCCTGGGTCAGACATAACAACCCAGTGTTTGGGTAGTTTTGGTGTTACCCAGATCCTGGGTCAGACATAACAACCCAGTGTTTGGGTAGTTTTGGTGTTACCCAGATCCTGGGTCAGACATAACAACCCAGTGTTTGGGTAGTTTTGGTGTTACCCAGATCCTGGGTCAGACGTAACAACCCAGTGTTTGGGTAGTTTTGGTGTTACCCAGATCCTGGGTCAGACGTAACAACCCAGTGTTTGGGTAGTTTTGGTGTTACCCAGATCCTGGGTCAGACGTAACAACCCAGTGTTTGGGTAGTTTTGGTGTTACCCAGATCCTGGGTCAGACATAACAACCCAGTGTTTGGGTAGTTTTGGTGTTACCCAGATCCTGGGTCAGACATAACAACCCAGTGTTTGGGTAGTTTTGGTGTTACCCAGATCCTGGGTCAGACGTAACAACCCAGTGTTTAGGTAGTTTTGGTGTTACCCAGCTCCTGGGTCAGACATAACAACCCAGTGTTTAGGTAGTTTTGGTGTTACCCAGCTCCTGGGTCAGACATAACAACCCAGTGTTTGGGTAGTTTTGGTGTTACCCAGATCCTGGGTCAGACATAACAACCCAGTGTTTGGGTAGTTTTGGTGTTACCCAGCTCCTGGGTCAGACATAACAACCCAGTGTTTGGGTAGTTTTGGTGTTACCCAGATCCTGGGTCAGACGTAACAACCCAGTGTTTAGGTAGTTTTGGTGTTACCCAGCTCCTGGGTCAGACATAACAACCCAGTGTTTAGGTAGTTTTGGTGTTACCCAGATCCTGGGTCAGACATAACAACCCAGTGTTTGGGTAGTTTTGGTGTTACCCAGCTCCTGGGTCAGACGTAACAACCCAGTGTTTGGGTAGTTTTGGTGTTACCCAGATCCTGGGTCAGACGTAACAACCCAGTGTTTGGGTAGTTTTGGTGTTACCCAGCTCCTGGGTCAGACGTAACAACCCAGTGTTTGGGTAGTTTTGGTGTTACCCAGATCCTGGGTCAGACATAACAACCCAGTGTTTGGGTAGTTTTGGTGTTACCCAGATCCTGGGTCAGACGTAACAACCCAGTGTTTAGGTAGTTTTGGTGTTACCCAGCTCCTGGGTCAGACATAACAACCCAGTGTTTAGGTAGTTTTGGTGTTACCCAGATCCTGGGTCAGACATAACAACCCAGTGTTTGGGTAGTTTTGGTGTTACCCAGATCCTGGGTCAGACGTAACAACCCAGTGTTTGGGTAGTTTTGGTGTTACCCAGCTCCTGGGTCAGACGTAACAACCCAGTGTTTGGGTAGTTTTGGTGTTACCCAGATCCTGGGTCAGACGTAACAACCCAGTGTTTGGGTAGTTTTGGTGTTACCCAGCTCCTGGGTCAGACGTAACAACCCAGTGTTTGGGTAGTTTTGGTGTTACCCAGATCCTGGGTCAGACGTAACAACCCAGTGTTTGGGTAGTTTTGGTGTTACCCAGATCCTGGGTCAGACGTAACAACCCAGTGTTTGGGTAGTTTTGGTGTTACCCAGCTCCTGGGTCAGACGTAACAACCCAGTGTTTGGGTAGTTTTGGTGTTACCCAGCTCCTGGGTCAGACATAACAACCCAGTGTTTAGGTAGTTTTGGTGTTACCCAGCTCCTGGGTCAGACATAACAACCCAGTGTTTGGGTAGTTTTGGTGTTACCCAGATCCTGGGTCAGACGTAACAACCCAGTGTTTAGGTAGTTTTGGTGTTACCCAGCTCCTGGGTCAGACATAACAACCCAGTGTTTAGGTAGTTTTGGTGTTACCCAGCTCCTGGGTCAGACATAACAACCCAGTGTTTGGGTAGTTTTGGTGTTACCCAGATCCTGGGTCAGACGTAACAACCCAGTGTTTGGGTAGTTTTGGTGTTACCCAGCTCCTGGGTCAGACGTAACAACCCAGTGTTTGGGTAGTTTTGGTGTTACCCAGATCCTGGGTCAGACGTAACAACCCAGTGTTTGGGTAGTTTTGGTGTTACCCAGCTCCTGGGTCAGACGTAACAACCCAGTGTTTGGGTAGTTTTGGTGTTACCCAGATCCTGGGTCAGACGTAACAACCCAGTGTTTGGGTAGTTTTGGTGTTACCCAGATCCTGGGTCAGACGTAACAACCCAGTGTTTGGGTAGTTTTGGTGTTACCCAGCTCCTGGGTCAGACGTAACAACCCAGTGTTTGGGTAGTTTTGGTGTTACCCAGCTCCTGGGTCAGACATAACAACCCAGTGTTTAGGTAGTTTTGGTGTTACCCAGCTCCTGGGTCAGACATAACAACCCAGTGTTTGGGTAGTTTTGGTGTTACCCAGATCCTGGGTCAGACGTAACAACCCAGGGGTTGAGTTATTTATCGCAGGCTTTTTGCGACCTCTTCAGGAGAGAGCAGTGCAGATTCGTCAAATTGGTGCATGTCTTCGGTAAAATACAGGATTGTGTACGTTTTATTTTATCTAAAAATTCGTTATTGTTCGGTTTAATTTTATGCAAAGTAACATACAGGGGCACGATGTGAGTCACCTAAACGAGTGTTGCATTGGTCTTTTCGCGTGATGGAAAGTCACAGCATTTTTCATCTTCGAGTAAAACGCAGGCGGCGGTGTAAAGTTAGAAGTTCCCCCGCTGAATGCAAGACATCTCCGGCACGAGATCCAGTGCCGTTATGGTATAAACAGGACAACAGAGACTGGTCGATTACACTTGAATTACTTCTAAATGTTTAATTTTTACTTCTAATATTCGTTAAACGAGCTTAAATGTAGGCAATTAAAAACTATATAAAATATGCTATACAATAAAATGTGATCGAAAATAAATGAAGTATCATGCAAACCAGTGGTTGTGTGGAGTAGCTTTATTTAAAAAAGTTTAGAGGACTTAAATTAATCTGTAAACATTAATTCATGGATAAAGTAAAAAAAACAAAAAAAATTAGTATTATAGTAAAAATCTTATGCTGGGTTAAATCAACAACCCAATTTGCTGGGTAAAATTAACCCGACATGTGTTCTGTCCTATATTTACCCAATTTGGGTTGTTTTTAACTCAGTATTTTTTAGAATGAAAAATGTCAGTAACCAAGAAGTTTCTGGTCCCCATTGACTTCCATAGCATTTTTTTTCCCATACTACAGATGTCAATGTTACCCATATTCTTCAGAATATCTTCTTTTGTGTTCAGCAGAAGAAAAAATTTCATACAGGTTTGGCACAACTTGAGGGTGAAGAATTGAAACCAAGAATTGAAACACAAGAATTGAAACCATCACCATCAATAATCTTGATGAATAATTTCATTTGAAGGGATGGTGACAAATTAGACATAACTTACTCACCCTCACACTGATCCAAACCCACCCGTGTGACTTGATTTCTTCAAAGAAACACAAAAGAAGACATTTTCAAAAACATTACAGTGGCCAGAACCTGTCAAACTACAAAACTGACAATAAAGCACCATAAAATCTTTGAGAAATGCCCAAGAATCAATGTCATTTGGCATATTTGATATCAAACCTGCATGGCGCAATGCTTCTTTATGCAATATATTTGAGTATAAACATTCATGCAAATGAGAGCTATGATGAAAGGGGATGATATTTTAGCAAATAAAAACTTGTTATCATATGACTTCAGCTCGATGTGCATGACCTTTAACGTCATTTTGGAGATTGTCATCTTTAAAACATCTCCTTCTACATTCCACAGAAGTAGTGTTGCCACTGTTTAAAACTAAAACTATTGTTAACTGAAGCTGAAATAAAATAACATATAAATATTAGATGAAAAAAATAAACTTAAAATAACCTAAGCTAAAATGAGAAATGTTGCCTTGCCAGCTAACTTTAAATAAGTACTAATTTTATTGAAAAAAAATAAATGAAACCTAAATAGAGATATTTAAAAAAAAAAAAAACTAATTGACAAAATCGCATAGCAAAAGTACTAAAACTTTTAAAATTTAAAATGATTCAAAATATTAATAAATACTATATTAGTATAAAAAAAAAATGATACTACACTCTAAAAAAAACGGGGTTAAAAACAACCCAAGTTGGGTTGAAAATGGACAAACTTAGCGACTGGGTTGTTTTAACCCAGCGCTTGGGTTAAATGTTTGCTAGGCAGTTTTCTATTATTTAAATATGACTATATGGCTGGCTTAAAATTAACCCAAAATAGGTTGGAAATTAAAATTCAGACACATAATTACTAGAGGCAACAATAATAATCAAAAGGTGAACATTTAATAATAAGCAATTTAATAAATGTTTATTGTTTACTTATTCATTAAACTTACTAATACATGTTCATTTATTAAACATATTAATAAATGTTAATTTCCAACATACTTTGGGTTCATTTTAAGCAAACAATACAGTAATTTTAAACAATAGTTAAACAAGGTTAAACTAGGTTAAACAAAACATTTTTAAGGTTAAGCAAACATTTAACCCAACCGCTGGGTTTGTCCATTTTCAACACAACTAGGGTTGTTTTTAACCTAGCATTTTTTAGAGTGTAAATTAAAGGGTTAGTTCACCCAAAAATGAAAATAATGTCAATAATTACTCACTCTCGTGCCGTTCCACACCCGTAAGACCTTCGTTCATCTTCAGAACACAAATTAAGATATTTTTGATGAAATCCAATGACTCAGTGAGGCTTCCATAGGGAGCAATGACATTTCCTCTCTCAAGATCCATTAATGTACTAAAAACATATTTAAATCGGTTCATGTGAGTACAGTGGTTCAATATTAATATTATAAAGCGACGAGAATATTTTTTGTGCACCAAAAAAACCAACGACTTATATAGTGATGGCCGATTTCAAAACACTGCTTCAGGAAGCTTCAGAGCGTTATGAATCTTTTGTGTCAAATCAGCGGTTCGGAGCACCAAAGTCACGTGATTTCAGTGCTTTGACACGCGATCCGAATCATGATTCGACACAAAAGATTCATAACGCTCCGAAGCTTCCTGAAGCAGTGTTTTGAAATCGGCCATCACTATATAAGTCGCTATTTTGTTTTTTTTTGGCGCACCAAAAATATTCTCGTCGCTTACTCGCTTTATAATATTAATATTGAACCACTGTACTCACATGAACCGATTTAAATATGTTTTTAGTACATTAATGGATCTTGAGAGAGGAAATGTCATTGCTCCCTATGCAGGCCTCCCATCGGATTTCATCAAAACTATCTTAATTTGTGTTCTGAAGATGAACGAAGGTCTTACGGATGTTGAACGGCATGAGGGTGAGTAATAAATGACATTATTTTCATTTTTGGGTGAACTAACCCTTCAACACTACACAGAAGAAAGTCCCGGGTTTGGAAAAACAAGAGGGCGAGACAACATTTTCATTTGTGAATTAAACAAAAAGCGTACAGGCAGTGGGAAAATGCGTCAGAAATCATATTTGTTTGTACTTCAGGAATTCCTTGCATTGAGCAGAAAACTGAACGCATTGTTAACTTTCAAAAATACATCAACTGACAATCTGGATACTCAGGAAAGGGCTGTGACCGTCATCTCAAGTAAAAAAAAAAAAAAGTTCACTTGATTACGGCCAAGAGTGGTTTTGTGGCTCCTTTCCTAAAGACCTGAGCCAGTTTGTCCAGCAAACCAACTGCAAGTTTACTCAAGCGTGTGATAAAGACACACTGCATGAATTTTCCTTTTTGTTTGACATTTAAACTTGCTTGCCAGTGTAATTTCACTGAACAAGGCAAGCATGCCAGGAATATTCAACTGGTCTGCACCATCAATTCAGTTCATGCTTTATTTACCCCAACAGTTCCAGAAACATCGAGCCACTTATTCAACAACCCTGCACTGTGACAGCAGCTTTGTGAGCACGAATAGTCCAGATTAGTCAGTCTCTACAATAGAATAAAACACAGCCTGTGCACTGTAAACAGCTGTGATTCATTAAAAGATTCAAACACAAGAGCGGCTGTGTCCATTCTGTCAGCCGGAGCCTGTTCCAGGTGTTTCTCATAAAATCCCACGGGAGGGAACTACTTATAATGAGTCTCACGATCATATTTCACCCCAAAATTAAAAGAAAATATTATATTTTGCATGAATAAACTGACCCCTATTATTGTGCAATTGAATATTTTTATTGACATATTTTTTTAGCAACAGCCATAATTCTCATTTTCATGGAAACCAGTGCATTTTTCGTTACTGTTAATGGTGAGACTTATGTTAATACATTTTATAATTTTTTTTATGCTAATAACATTCTATAAACCTATGAATATAAACAGTATAATTTAAATAATACAGCATTATTTTTCGGGGATTATGGCAATGATATTTTAATATTAATGGCAATGATATTTTAATTTGATTTGTTATGTTTATACATTTTTTATATAAACTTTTTTATATTAATTATTTAATAACAATCTACAAGCCTATATGAATATAAACAGTACTTTTTATTTAAGTAAATTTCAATTTAAGTGATATATCATTATTTTTCGGGGATTATGGCAATGATATTTTAATATTAATGGCAATGATATTTTAATTTGATTTGTTATGTTTATACATTTTTTATATAAACTTTTTTTATATTAATTATTTAATAACAATCTACAAGCCTATATGAATATAAACAGTACAATTTAAGTGATATATCATTATTTTTCGGGGATTATGGTAATGATATTTTGTTGTTTTTTCTAATTTAGGAAAATGCACCTAATAATGTCATAAAACAGCCCTTTTGTTTTCATGTAAAATATAATTTTCACCCATTTTTATTTCAATATATCGTATTAGTAGATGAATGAACACTATGTTTTGACAGAATATTCTCACTATTATTATGCCATGGCTGGTCAGCATATTGACGTGCCTTCAGATAAACTGTAAAGATAATTTTGACTAGTAGGAAGTCGTTTTTTTGTACTAAACTGTCATAGAAGCAGCAATAAATAAATGAAAAACGTTTCTCAAGAAAGACAAGACAAGGAAGTACTTAATATGCAACACATATACCGATTAGTTCAGTGGAGAAACTGTTCATCCAGAAGTAAAATAAACCCAAAGGAGAAAAGAAATCAAACTCATACCTCAGACACTTTCAGATCTGTACTTTAAATGTGTAATCGCGCTTCATGTCCTGTGGTGGAAAAGTTTCTCTCTTTGTCAAGAAGCATCGATAAAGTTTCTTTCTCTTAATCCGCCATGTTTTCTCAAGATACTTTCCTTTCCTAACTTTTTTTTTCGGAAAAAAAGGAAAGCGTCTTTTGCTTTGGCACGCCAATCATTACACAGGAGTTTGTAAACGCCACGCCTCGCCATCATAATACTTGTGTGCTGAAGTAATGCTCGTGAACGAATCGTTTTGAATGATTCAGTCGAACCGACTCGCCAACCGATTCGCAAATTTGAATCTATGAAGAGGGAGCAATATTGCGAAATTAGGTCTTTACTAATAATTAGCGTTGTTATTTAATATTATTTTTTAACAAGCTAATGCTGAGCCGATTTTTTTTAATGTTTTGGTCGAATCGATTTACAAAGCGTTTAACTTTAACAGATGAGTTTGTTTTAGTTCAAAACTTTAATGAAGGACGGGGGAATGTTGTTAAAAATATTGAGGAAAATGTAACGTACTAATTAAAATAATTAATTATTATTAAAATACTAATACGTTATTAATTAACAATGTTTAAATAAAAGAAAGCACATGTCAGGCAAGCTATAGACTATGAAACTAATTTAAAAAATATATTTTAATAAAATAAAGCGAACCGATTCATGGTGAATCGGTTCACTGAACTGACCGTCTGAAAGAATCAATTCACTCAAATTAATTGGACTTCCTAGTGCTAGGAGCAGAAATTATTTTACTGATTTATTTCTGTGGGCTCCTCAATTTAGTTATAACTGTATGTAAAAAAAAAAAAAAAAAGAAAGACTACATAAATAACTAGGGTGAGTAAATAGTAGTGAGATGTATTGACCAGCAGAGGTCACTGTTTATTACTGACGGACAACACCAGCTGACATTTAAAGATTTCTGAAGGCCATGAAGACATTTATGTATGTTTTTCCTGTTTTAATAAAAGGTAATTACATGTCAGACATTAAAGCAAAAGATCAAGAGCACTTGAGCTCAAAAATAGGTACATGTACACACTGTGCCAGCTTGCTTACGCATATAACATAAGCACATATATGATGACATCAGCTTAACTGCACTTAAAGGCATAAAAAACAACAACAATTTACATACATAGGCCTAATAGATCATAAAACTGGATAATATTTCCATCTCTGTAATGCATTCTGATGATTGAATGCATTAATACACTTAAGGCCGCTCAAAAACATGGAAACAAAATAATTTATACTGCTGGTAAATACATACATTATAAATACAGCATTTATAAAAGCTTTTTATAGGCAACAGAGTATAAATGCACATTTGGTGAGAAGAGAAGAGACCAGACAAGATGAGATTAGAAGAAACGAGAAGAGATGAGATGAGACAAGCAGTGAGGAGAAGAGACAAGAAGAGAAAAGACAAGAACAGAAGTAAAGACACAAGCAGAGACTAGAAGAGACGAACAGAGATGAGACAAGAGAAAAATCGAGAACAGAAGAGATGAGCAGAGAAGAGATGAGAACAGACAAGTACAAACGAGAAGAGAAGAATAAAAAGATAAGAGAGAAGAGCTGAGAAGTAGAGAGAAGAGAAGCGAGGAGAAGAGACAAGAAAAGACAAGATGAAAAGAGACGAGACAAGAAGAGATGAGACTAGTAAAGGTGAGAAGAGACGAGGCTAGAAGAGACAAGACAAGTCAAGATGAGAAGAGACAAGAAGAGAAATGACACGATACTAGAAGAGATGAGAAGAGACTAAAAGAGACAAGACAAAAGATGAGACGAGAAGAGATGAGATGAGAAAAGACAAGATCAGAAGAAACTAGAAGAGACGAGAAGAGACGAGAAAAGACGAGATGAGACTAGAAGAGACAAGACGAGACTAGAAGAGAAAAGATGAAAAGAGAAGAGAAGAGACAAGATGAGAAAAGACAATATGAGACCAAACGAGAAGACGAGATGAGAAGAGACTAGACGAGACAAGACAAGAAAAGACGAGACTAGAAGAGATGAGACGAGAAGAGACCAAACGAGAAGATGAGATGAGAAGAGACTAGAAGAGACAAGACAAGATGAGAAAAGACAAGACAAGAAAAGATGAGATGGGAAGAGACAAGATGAGATGAGACTAGAAGAGACGAGATGAGAAAAGACAAGAAAAGAAAAGATGAGATGAGAAGAGAAAAGACGAGACAAGATGAGAAGAGACTAGAAGAGACAAAACGAGAAAAGACGAGACTAGAAGAGATGAGACAATGGGACAAGACGAGATGAGACAAGACGAGATGAGAAAAGACAAGATGAGAGGAGACAAGACAAGAAAAGACGAGATGAGAAGAGACAAGATGAGATGAGACTAGAAGAGACGAGATGAGACTAGAAGAGACAAGCCGAGAAGAGAAAAGATAAGAGACAAGATCAGAAGAGACAAGATGAGAAAAGACGAGAAGAGACTAGAAGAGATGAGACTAGAAGAGACAAGACGAGAAGACAAGACGAGACCAGAAGAGATGAGACAAGACGAGACCAGAAGAGACAAGACAAGAAAAGACGAGATGAGAAGAGACAAGATGAGATGAGACTAGAAGAGATGAGACTAGAAGAGACGAGACAAGACCAAACGAGAAGAGAAAAGACGAGACAAGATGAGAAAAGATTAGAGAAGAGACTAGAAGAGATGAGACGAGAAGAGACGAGACGAGATGAGAAAAGACGAGATGAGACTAGAAGAGACGAGATGAGATGAGAAAAGACGAGATGAGAGGAGACAAGACAAGACGAGATGAGAAGAGACAAGATGAGATGAGACTAGAAGAGACGAGATGAGATGAGACTAGAAGAGACAAGATGAGAAGAGAAAAGATGAGAAGAGACGAGAAGAGACAAGATGAGAAAAGACGGGAAGATAAGAGACTAGAAGAGACGAAACTAGACTAGAAGAGACCAAACGAGAAGACGAGATGAGAAGAGACAAGACGAGAAAAGACTAGATGAGGAGACTAGAAGAGACGAGACGAGAAAAGATGAGACGAGAAGAGACTAGAAGAGATGAGACGAAAAGAGAAGAGACAAGACAAGAAAAGATGAGATGAGACTAGAAGAGACGAGAAAAGACTTGAAGAGACAATACAAGAAGAGAAAAGACAAGACGCCTTTGGAAGCAATGTTGATAAACAAAAGCACTCCACAGTTCAACACATTTGGCATGTTCAGAGAAGGTGAATATGAGTATGGAGGAACAGTGTAGAGCAGATGCTATCATCAATGTTTCTAGTTTGTTCTGATATGTTGAGAAATATAAGACAGCTCTCACTACTAGGCGGCTCCACATCTGCAAATGTCTTCTATTCTGCAATAAACTGAGTAAAACAATTTCTGCTCTCGGTAGCTGCAACATTTCAGTAATTCATTGATTTTTGAGTGACCTAGAAACAATCAACCAGCAGAATGGAAAAACAGGCTAGTTTTTGAGAGTTAGTGTCTGTATAGACACGTACAGTATCAGTCTTCGCTACAAAGATGCTTTTGAACATTTACACTATCACAGAAAAAAAAAATACAGTTTCTTGAACATATGTTGCACAAATTGCAGGGAATGTTGTCGCACTATATGGGGTAAGTTGGGAATGAAAAACAAAACAACCCATTAAATAAAAATGAAAAAGTTAACATAAAAATATCAAACCACTGTTTTGGCCAACAGAAATTGTAGTTTAATAAAAAAATGTGACATGTGACCAGGGTTACCGCATATCTCTCTCAGAAATCCATGAATTTATTAATCTTTAAATTTCTCTTTACAAATGTTAAATACATAAAGAAATGTTAAATACATATATACAAACATACAGAGTTGTGGCCAAAAGTCATGTCCAGAGGGCATATTTGTTTTTAATGACCCTACAAGTTCGATTAAACCATCAAAATATGAGAAAAATATTTTAAATATGAGGGACGCATCTGACAAAATGATTTGGCAAAGAAAGCAAATACAGCTACATGTTATTTTACTATGTAAAGAAATGCATAGATAAACAAAAAGCTCACAGGAAAAAAACATACATTGACAACATAATCAGTTATTAATATTTTGTTGGTTCTGGATTATTCATATTTTCTTTGGATGACAGCCAGTCCAAAACTTATGTCAGAATAATTTGGCATGTTCCATTGCATTGTCACAAACAACACAATTGACTCCAAGCACAACTACGCAATATTCTTACAAATCTTTAACAAATGTTTAATAATATTTAAATAAAGGATGATGTCAATTATCCTAGACCAGACATCACGTTTGGCCACTGCAATTTGACAGCAGTCACATTTTTTTGAACATATAAATTTCTCTAATTTCTCACAGATATCTTGCAGCCCAAATGTGAAATATTTAAACACTTAAGCCACTATTACAGCTGTCAGAATACGTTTGGTGTCACTGTTGCAAGTTAATGGGGATGGTCTCACTTTAAGTCATTTGTTGTCATATAAACCAAGCAATACAATTTACAGACTGATGAGTTTGAGTGACTCTAGAAAGGAGTGTCCATCTGACTTCCTTTGGCTCCAACAGGGACGACAGCGTAACTCCCATCTTGATATCGAATCCATCGTGAGCGTATTTCATTCTGAACCTGACAGACAAACACATATATGATATACAATCACAAAAACCCAGGAGAGACTTTCCTCAAAACCTAACCTAAACCTGACTTAGATTATAAATATTTTTATGTAATTATGTTTAAACTATAGGCTAACCTAAGGAAGCTTGTTTCCGCCACAGAATAAAAAACAAAAAGGTAATTGCTTTTTTTCTCGCAGTTGCGACATTATATCTCACAATTCTGACTTTATAATTCGCAATTGCAAGTATATATCTCGCAATTTTGACTACTTCTCGCAATTGCGACTTTATATTTCACAATTCTGACTTTATAACTCACAATTCTGACTTTATTTCTCACAATTGCGACTTCATATCTCGCAATTCTGACTTCATACAGTATCTCGCAATTCTGACTTTATATCTCGCAATTCTGACTTTATTTCTCGCAATTGCGACTTTATATCACGCAATTCTGACTTTATATCTCACAATTTTGACTATTTCTCGCAATTGCGACTTTATATTTCACAATTCTGACTTTATAACTCACAATTCTGACTTTATATCTCGCAATTCTGACTTTATTTCTCACAATTGCGACTTCATATCTCGCAATTCTGACTTTATTTCTCGCAATTCTGACTTTATATATCGCAATTTTGACTATTTCTCGCAATTGCGACTTTATATTTCACAATTCTGACTTTGTAACTCACAATTCTGACTTTATAACTCACAATTCTGACTTTATATCTCGCAATTCTGACTTTATTTCTCACAATTGCGACTTCATATCTCGCAATTCTGACTTTATTTCTCGCAATTCTGACTTTATATATCGCAATTTTGACTATTTCTCGCAATTGCGACTTTATATTTCACAATTCTGACTTTGTAACTCACAATTCTGACTTTATATCTCGCAATTCTGACTTTATATCTCGCAATTTTGACTATTTCTCGCAATTGCGACTTTATATTTCACAATTCTGACTTTGTAACTCACAATTCTGACTTTATAACTCACAATTCTGACTTTATATCTCACAATTTTGACTATTTCTCGCAATTGCGACTTTATATTTCACAATTCTGACTTTATATTTCACAATTCTGACTTTGTAACTCACAATTCTGACTTTATTTCTCGCAATTCTGACTTTATATCTCGCAATTCTGACTTCATATCTCGCAATTCTGACTTTATATCTCGTAATTCTGGCTTTATTTCTCACAATTGCGACTTCATATCTCGCAATTCTGACTTTATATCTCGCAATTCTGACTTTATATTTCACAATTCTGACTTTATAACTCACAATTCTGACTTTATATCTCACAATTTTGACTATTTCTCGCAATTGCGACTATATTTCACAATTCTGACTTTATATTTCACAATTCTGACTTTGTAACTCACAATTCTGCCTTCATTTCTCGCAATTCTGACTTCATATCTCGCAATTCTGACTTTATATCTCGCAATTCTGACTTTATTTCTCACAATTGCGACTTCATATCTCGCAATTCTGACTTTATATCTCGCAATTCTGACTTTATATCTCACAATTTTGACTATTTCTCACAATTGCGACTTTATATCTCGCAATTCTGACTTTATCTCACAATTTTGACTATTTCTCGCAATTGCGACTTTATATTTCACAATTCTGACTTTATTTCTCACAATTGTGACTTCATATCTCGCAATTCTGACTTTATATCTCGCAATTCTGACTTTATATCACAGAATTCTGACTTTATATCTCGCAATTCTGACTTTATATCTCGCAATTCTGACTTTATATCACACAATTCTGACTTTATATCTCGCAATTCTGACTTTATTTCTCAAAATTGCGACTTTATATCTCGCAATTCTGACTTTATATCTCGCAATTCTGACATTATATCTCGCAATTGCGACATATCTCGGAATTCTGACTTTATATCTCGCAATTCTGACTTTATATCTCACAATTTTGACTATTTCTCGCAATTGCGACTTTATATTTCACAATTCTGACTTTATTTCTCACAATTGTGACTTCATATCTCGCAATTCTGACTTTATATCTCGCAATTCTGACTTTATATCTTGCAATTCTGACTTTATATCACAGAATTCTGACTTTATATCTCGCAATTCTGACTTTATATCTCGCAATTCTGACTTTATATCACACAATTCTGACTTTATATCATACAATTCTGACTTTATATCTCACAATTCTGACTTTATATCTCGCAATTCTGACTTTATATCACACAATTCTGACTTTATATCACACAATTCTGACTTTATATCTCGCAATTCTGACTTTATTTCTCAAAATTGCGACTTTATATCTTGCAATTCTGACTTTATATCTCGCAATTCTGACATTATATCTCACAATTCTGCCTTTATAACTCACAATTCTGACTTTATATCACACAATTCTGACTTTATATCACACAATTCTGACTTTATATCTCGCAATTCTGACTTTATTTCTCAAAATTGCGACTTTATATCTTGCAATTCTGACTTTATATCTCGCAATTCTGACATTATATCTCACAATTCTGCCTTTATAACTCACAATTCTGACTTTATATCTCACAATTCTGACTTTATATCTCGCAATTCTGACTTTATATCACACAATTCTGACTTTATATCACACAATTCTGACTTTATATCTCGCAATTCTGACTTTATTTCTCAAAATTGCGACTTTATATCTCGCAATTCTGACTTTATATCTCGCAATTCTGACATTATATCTCGCAATTCTGACTTTATATCTCACAATTCTGCCTTTATAACTCACAATTCTGACTTTATATCTCACAATTTTGACTATTTCTCGCAATTGCGACTTTATATCACGCAATTCTGACTTTATATTCACAATTTTGACTATTTCTCACAATTGCGACTTTATATTTCACAATTCTGATTTTATAACTCACAATTCTGACTTTATATCTCACAATTGTGACTTTATATCTCGCAATTCTGACTTTATATCACACAATTCTGACTTTATATCTCGCAATTCTGACTTTATATCACACAATTCTGACTTTATAACTCACAATATCTTTTAAATTGTTTTATTCTGTGGCGGAAACAAGCTTCCATAATCACTATACTGAGTAGACTAAAATAAAAACAGTGACTCGGTTGTCTAATAGATCAGTTCATATAGTGGTTTTGTTAGAAATGAGTTTCATTAAATGGAAGATGCTCACCTTTACCATAAGCACTGGTTAAAATGCAATGCATTATTATTTATCCTTAATTGCTTATTGGCCTTTGAGCAGTCCTCTTGTAATTCCCCAATCTGATTCTTAATCAAATCAATAAAGACTGGCAAACAAGAATTTTATTGGGCCAGATTTTGAGTACAAACGTTGTTCAGTCCTCTGAGAATGCTGATTATCTCCATTCAAACACAGACTTGCAGAATCAACTGTCAACATGGCAATTTGTCCAGATGTCTGCCTGACTTTTACAGTTTGCAAATGCATTTATAGAATCTAGCTTTCAGCACATTACTTTGAATTTTGGTGCATTTTTTTATTTTTACGGTGTGTGAGGGCTGTCAAACAATAATCACTCACCTCCTGGTTCAGGAAACAGTACAGAACTGCCACAATAAGACCCTAAAGAAAATCAATAAAAAGGAGAAAATCAGAGTCTGTAAATTGCAGTCGGTGCTCCTCAGATGAAATATCTAATATTATAAATCCATCTCTATTCCTCTCCCTTTCATCTTAGATTGAGTGCATTGGGATACAAATTATATGCTTTTAACACCATTTCTGCACGCCCATACTTATGCATAACCATGGATGTATCTGTTAGTTTTGAGCCAGCCGGATCAAATCCTGATCCATCAATTAAAATGCAAGACAGTCCAGTGCTAGAGTATTCAACCGCAGTAAGGAACTGACTTACAATAAGAGAGTTAATCCAGAAAATGCCATAATAATGACATCCAACAGCTGACATGTTTTACAAGTGTGACTCTGAATATAAACATGATAGAAATCGCTCATGAATTTGCATGCTGTTGATCATTCGGTAGAATCCAAAAGGGTAAATTCAGAAGAATGTACATACTCTTTTCCATAGAATGACTGCTCTTAGAAATCTCCTTAAACTGGCTCTTTTTAGTGAATCAAAAACATACAACTGTATAGCATGATTCATCAACGAATGACTCCTCTAAACCAGTTCTTGTTTATCGCGAATCAAGAATAGATGTATTGTCCCAGCCAGCCCCACCACCCAGTACTAACAGTATAGTCAGATTCATGAACAAATGGCTCTTTTCAAATGGTTCTTTTTAGTGAATCAAAAACATATAACGTAAACTGTGTAGCACAATTCACCAATGAATGACTCCTCTAAACCGGTTCTTTTCAGTGAATCAAAAACATGTGACTCACCCAGTAGGGCTGGGACAATACATCAATTCTCTATTCGAGATACAATTTTTCTGTATCGATTCTAGTTTCCGAATGTATTGTGAATTGATGTATTGTCCCAGCCCTACCACCCAGTGCTAACAGTACAGTTCAGTTCATGAACAAATGACTCTTTTCAAACTGTTCTCTTTAGTGAATCAAAAACATACAGCACAAACTGTGTTTGATTCACGAACAAATGGCTCTCTTAAACTGGTTGTTTTTTCTAGTAAATCAAAGACATATAACACAATTAATGAAGTCTGATTCATGAAAGAATGACTCCTTTAAACCAGTTCTTTAAAATGATTCAAAAACAAACAGTGCAAACAATGTTGTATATGATTTTTTTTTTTTTTTTACAGATTGATATAATTAGAATAAATTAAATTTAAAGATGTTGACAGATTTTGGTTGTGTTGATTCCTTAAATCAAACTGCATTTCGCCTCTGTTATTAATTTTTTTAATGTATCAAGTACCGAGGTTTTCTTTATCACTTACAGCACTAGCAGAGAAAAAATTTCTTTCATATAAAATTAGGGATGCACCGATATGAAAATTTTGGCCGATACCGATAACCGATAATTCTTTATATATGACCCTGGACCACAAAACCAGTCATAAGTCGCACTGGTATATTTGTAAAAAATAATTAGGATGTCAAGTAAAGATCATGTTTCATGAAGATATTTTGTTAATTTCCTACAGTCAATATATCAAAAATATATTTTTGTAAGTGGATATGCATTGCTAAGGACTTCATTTGGACAACTTTAAAGGCAATTTTCTCAATATTTTAATTTTTTTGCACCCTCAGATTCCAGATTTTCAAATAGTTGTATCTAGGCCAAATATTGTCATAACCATACATCAATGGAAAGCTTATTTATTCAGCTTTAAGATGATGTATAAATATCAATTTCAGAAAAAAATTGACCCTTATGACTGGTTTTGTTGACCAGGGTCACATATTTGAAAGCCGATAACCGATATATTGGCAGATAAATCTAAATCCAAATTTTTATATTTGAGAGACTGATTACAAAGACAAGAGTCTCACCATTAAAATCCATGTCCCAAGTACACAATTATAGTGTTCTCAGTATAATTTTATTTAGCCTATATGACAGACGTGTGCTGTACATGTTGAAGTTGAACTTAACTGTATTTTCCTTTTCAAGCAATTCAAAACCATCATGATGAACAGTGCGCACCTGAAGTGTCTCAGCTGAAGCAAATAATTCATTAATTATCTGCCTTAATATATCAGCCAAATTTTCTTATCAGGCCGATAACGATAACATTAAAAATAAACATGTATTGTATCAGCCGATACCATATGGTGGCCAGCTCTACCAAACACCATTGGGTATCATGCTGTTTGAAGAAAAATGACATTACTTTTGTGTTCCAAAGAAAAACCACAGAATACAGGTTTGTAATGACTTGCATACGAGTAAATAATGACAGAATTATAATTTTTGTCATTTCAGATCAGTGAGGAACCTGAATGTTGCAGTAAAAATGTTTTTGATTACCATGTAAAAATGTCTGCGCTTCCTAAAAGATATCCTAGGATCTGAACATGGCCCAAGTGACAGCCTTAAAGGCGGCTAAATCAAAATACTGCTCTAGTATATATAGTATCTAACAGAGAACCCTAAAATAGACGTCTTGAGATATCAAACCTGTCACTGAAACAGCCGTAGGCTCTGTAAACAGCAATCTGAAAACCGCCTGCACGATTCAATCATTTTCACATTCAGGTGAGCCGACATGTCTGACTAGTCAAGACAAAGAACACAGTCTTACTTCAATGTTAGCCTTCAAAGAAAGTAATTAGCACTAAAAAGCACACATCACGGACATCATATTATGACTTAAACTTTTACAGTTAGGTAACAGCCTTCCTGTTATGTTTCTCAAACTCCTGCATAGAATTAATCTTCAAAATTAGTTACCGGCCCTTCAGGAAACTCAATTAGCGTTCCGGCTAACTAAGTAATATCTCTAAAACCCCAATGTCCATCTTCTGTCTCAACAGATCAAAGGTGAGATGAGGTCTGCTCTGAGGTTGTTTTGATCAGAGCTCATCGACTGTACCGAGGGGAGCGTGTCTAAAGACTGGAATACACCACATGACTTCTGAACAGATTTGGAATCTGACACTTGCTGACTTGTAAATGGTTGTAGAGAAAAAGTGGGCATCATACATTAAATGTCTGAGGATCAAACACTAGACTTAAAGATAGGGTAGGCAATGTTTTTCATGAATACTTTTTGTTATACTGGTTGAAACTCTTGTCACTGATAGCAATTAACAATAATAGAAGTGGTCTAAATGTTAAAAAAATGTATCTATATATCTTCTGTGAAAGTCTCAGGACCAAACAGTGTTTGTCCAATCATTGCATTCGGTCCGAATGCGATGATAGGATGCCCTACCTGCCTGTCAACCTGCTTTGATCTAATAAAAGGATCTGATTTAAAAGAAAAATTTGTTCATGAATCAGACTACGTTGATTGTCTGTTTTTGATTTACTTTTGATTAATCGGACTACACTGGTTGTGCTGCATGTTTCTGATTCACTAAAAAGAACCGTTTTAGAGGAGTCATTTGTTCATGAATCAAAGTATACTGTTTGTGCTGCCTGTTTTTGATTCAATAAAAAAAGAACTGCTTTAAAAGAATCATTTGATCATGAACCAGACGCTGTTTGCATTGTCTGTTTTTAAATCACTAAAAAGAACCAATTTACAAGAGTCAATTGTTGGTTAATCAGACTACAATGGTTGTTTTCAGTCACGTGGTTCTCGTGACGCGCGAAATTCCGGTGGAGGGCAAGCAGTGAAAATTAGAATGGAAGAGATGGGAAAAAGTCCGTTCTGTGCTGATTTAGACAGAAAATCACAACATATGTTGGACGTGATACTTATGTTATGAAGAGGAGCTACATTTCCACTGAATTGAAAGACTTGACTGCCATCGAGGAGGTAGATATAGAGGATGTTAAGCTGCCGTAACGCCGTGTTCAGTTCTAGTCTGGGTTTGTTTATATCGCGCTGCCTTTCTGCAAGTGATGTTAAGGGCAGTATTTTAATTTTCTGTCATGATTGTGAAAAATGTCGCCATTGTTGGTCATTTATGCTGAATCGAGAACTGTAATAGGAACTCACGATATCGTTCGGGGGAAAAAAAACTGCTAATACAATTTTGCCTTGGTTGAGAAGGTGAGACGACTAGCAAATGTAATAATGTCACTAAATAAACCCACTATCTTTCACTCAAAACAAACACATACTGTAGCTGAGTTTTGTATTTGGTTTTTGTGTAATATTTAATTAACATTGTTTGTGAGTATGACTCACCCGCTTGTGAATGATTATAACTTGCACACAGCCACTTCAAAACTGTGCACGAGCTTCTATAGGTTTGATTTCGGTTGTCATTTGTTGAAATAAATACAAAAATACAGCGTGTCGGTGTCTGTCCCTGAATGTGACCCTCCGATTCTCCTTCGTGGTCATATGGGAAAGTGAATATTTACAAAAACAACATTAAAACTAGTTACATTTACACGCTTCCAACAAAGAAATGCATCGACTTCTGTCAGCTTGTTAAACATTTATTTTATTTGAACATTTTCTACAATACGACGGCTGAAGCAGCAGCGCGTGACTGTTTTCATGGTAACCAGATCAACATGAACGGAATTCTACAAAAATGAAGTTAAAACACCAAATTATCATTCAATAGGATAAAATGTCTTCTCCTCCCTGCAAACGATAGCATGAAGAATGTGAATATTTAACCAATTCAAAAACAAAAGGTAAGCAGGTATCCATATTCATTTCAGTATCAGCAGACGCAAAACGCTATAAAAGGCGACAACTTTTAAAGTTAAAAAAAACTAAATAAGTTATAAAAAAACGGTATAAGATATGTAAACGATAAAAACACCTTCTGGGTTCTCGATTTTAACGATTTGAGCAACCATAAACAACGCAAAACATACGAATATTGAGTTTTTGATAGGATTCCTATATAGAAACATCACTCCCTGCCCTCCGGACACATTCGCGCTGCTGCTGTGACGTCACGTGAAACCAACCTATTCTGACTTTATAACTCGCAATTCTGACTTTATATCTCGCAATTCTGACTTTATAACTCGCAATTCTGACTTTATGATTCGAAATTCTGACTTTATGACTCGCAATTCTGACTTTATAACTCGCAATTCTGACTTTATGACTCGAAATTCTGACTTTATATCTCACAATTCTGACTTTATAACTCACAATTCTTCTTTTTTTTTTTTTTTTTTTTTGTATTCTGTGGCAGAAACAAGCTTCCATATATTCCAGCCTTAGTAAGTCTACGTTCAGTAATTCACACTCCTGCTGATGTCTGGGTTTAAGCTGTGTTGTGCTGATAGCGGGCTGGATAACCTGGAAGGAGCCCAGACACAGCTCGATGCAAAGCCGCAGGCTCACGTTGAAGTAGTCTGGGAGAAAGCTGAAGACCATGTAATGAGTGCCAAAGAGAGGGATGAGGAGGAGGGTGGACTTGGTCAGTCGCCTGAGGGAAGGAGAGATAAAGGAAGGAGAGGAGGAAGGGTGAGAGGTTATTGGGTAGAGCTGGGTGCTTCTGGTGAGTGGATTTTATAGATTCAAACAAGAGCATAATACTGCATGACTTCAAAAACAACACTTTAAAAGGAATAGTTCACACAAAAATGAAAACATTTACTCACAAAGTCCTCCCTAACCTGAATGGGGACAGATGCTGTGAAAGCTCCAAAAAGGACCAGGCTATTTGAGAGGTTTGTGTGAAAGAAATCTAGCATGTCACTTTAGGTCATGATATATGAGAGAAACCATGCCATTTTGGTATCAATGACGCACGGATGGAGAATGAGATGTTCACTTTTACTGTCCTCTAATAATAATAATAACAGCATATTGGTGATGATTAACCCTCTACTGCACACATGTTGATGGCACATGAAAAAAAAATATTCCACATCATTTTTTGGTTCATTTGGGAACATTTTATCGATTAAAAAAAAAAAAAATCCCCCCACCCTCCCCCAACCCCACAATATTTTTCCGTTGCCTCAGGGCAACGTTGTGCGACAATGGTACAGAGTCATAGAGAAAATTATCATCAAAATCAAATTTAAAAAAAAAAAAAATCAAGAAATCATTAAGTAAAAAGGGAAAAACACTTGAAAGACATTGATATATTGAATTTGATACATGCATAGGTCTGTATCATATAGTGTGCTATGCCATATAATGTACTTCATGTGATAAGATTTCACTCCGTACGAAACTTCAAAAAGCACTTCTTCTCTGCTGTGACATAGTGGTGTATGTTACAATTTTTGCACATCACTTTGGGTGTTCCTGCACACCCAGGAACCCTGCATCTTCCCTTCTTATAATACATTGTGGCCAATGAGAGGTACTGTCTAAAATCTCCTCGAAAAGTACCCCTTATCGCACAACGTTGCCCTGAGGCAACGAAAAGAAAAACTGAATTTCTGAACATGCAAAATAAAAAAAACTTCCTAAAACCTGACAAAAGGCTTCTCTACACCTTCATACACGCACACATATTTTTATGTACAGTTCATGTCGTTTTAAATAAGATTACCAAAGCAAATAATATTGCCTTCTTCTCACACCATGTGCTCCTGTGACCATGTGTCAGAACAGGACGTCCCACCTCTTAATGGTGCTTGATATTGACTCCAACACCTTACTGGACTGTTATTTGGTACTTTCTCAACCTTTCTAATTGGTTGTAATCATTTAAAGAAAAATTTACTAAACATAGGGCTTAAGAAAACTTTCCGTTGCCTGAGGGCAATGCTGTGCTGTAGAGGGATAATGACAACATTTTTATTTTAGGGTGAACTATTCCTTTAATATTCACAGTTTTCCTCTGTATATACACATAGATATGCATATTCTTAAGTGCATTATAAATACTGTGAGTAATGTTGTAGGTATAATCTCTTGTGTTTGTTCTTCATTTGTGAGACCGATGAAAGCATTTGCCTACTGAATATGCATGTGTGCAGAGATGATTATAATTGCTCTGCTAATTTTAAATCACAAACATAAAATGTATTATTTATTAATATAAGAATTAGACCATCTTTCTGAGTTTATATAACTTGAGCAATATATTACAATTTTTCCGAAGCCATACAATAGCTTTGTATGAAATTGAAAGTTTATTTACTGACATGTTTTTCTTTTTTTTTCACAGAAGGTGAAATATAACTATAAATGTAGATGAGGTGCCTCAGTGTTAAACACTCACGGATCAATGAACCCGTGATGTTTTACTATGATAACACCAATGCACACAGTGAAATGTGATTTAATACAAAACAGTGGAAACTCTTAAAACCGCAGATTCTGGAGAGCATAGCTGTCATTGACAGGCCTGTGTGAAATCTCCATATCCATGAGTATAACAACAGCAGCAAATACTCATTTCTGGCAAAACAGAGAGTCTCTTCATGATAACAGCATTAACAGGACACATAATAACCAAACACATACACACATCTCTCTCCAGATAATCTGTACAGGTCAGTGCTCTTAAACATGAGCTGGGTACAATCCTCGGACACATGGATATAAAAACAGTGGAAATTTGATTATGTTGCTTGGCAACAGCCTACATTTTGGCCAATTAACTATATGACTTGGCAAAATAATTGCTGGTGATTATTGTTACTGTTTCAATTTGATTACCATAATCATATACCAAGGTACTTCAAAGAACACCTCAGTATTACCATTTTACATGCCCAAAAACCATGGTAATACCATGGTTCCACATCCCAAAAGATGTACCATGGTATTGACATGTTTCTGTTTTATTGTATTGTTAATACTTACAAAGAACTACCAAAAAGTATAGTATTTTGGACATTGTGAGCTACGAGGTTGTTAATCTATGGTTTTTGCTTCTCCTGACACTGTCAGCCTGCATTATTGCAACTTATTTTTAAAATAATAGTGAAAAACTACATTACCCATGATGCTGTACAGAAATTCCACCAATCAGAGTTGAAAAAAGCAACACACGCCAAAAGAACTTGTTAGCTCCGCCCACTCCCATGAAGCACTGTGTAATCGAGTCGATCTCTACGCTTTCAAAATACTTAATATAGTTTAATTTTATTGCAAAATATGCACATATACACAAACATTTGTTTTATATATACATTTAACATTTTTAAATGAGTAGTTTTACAGTATATTTCTCCATCTTTTTTAATTTGATTATGCTGCTCACAATGCTTCATGGGATTGTAGTTCTTTTCCCTCACTAAAGCCGTTAATTACACAGTGTTGTACCTTTGTATTTTTGTCAGATTTTCATATATATATACTTTCATATATATTTTAATTCATGTCATATTTCATATATATTCTATATATAATTTATAATTAACTATTAGATAACTATTAGACATATACAACTATTAGAACTTGTTTTCGTTAATTGAAATAAAGTTGAAATAAATACATATATTAGATGAAAAACTTAGGGTGTTTACATGACAATGATGTACAAAATATGGAAACGTTTTTCCTTTGCATTTTTTGCGTACAGACGACAGTATTGTTAAAAGGATCAGAGGGATCTGCGAAAACGACTGAAAACGCTGTATTCTGCTACTAGGCCAGTAGGTGGCGATGTCAATTCATAAAGAAACATTACACACCTATAGACTGAACATGTTAATAAGCATGCACGTCATCACCATTTTCACAAATTGACGTTTTTGTAGTTTACACGGAGATAATAACAGTATCGTTTTCAAAAACGTACACCCGTTTTCAAAAGTTTGCGTTTTCAGGCCTTCAAAACGCAGTTGTCGTATAAATGAATGGCCAAAACGTTGAAGTACTAAAATCGCTACAACTAAAACATACATTTAAATACAATAAATTGAATTAAATAGAAAAAACAAAAATGACAAAAGCACATAACAAAATTACTAAAACTTACTAAAAGCTAATTTAAAATATTAATATTAATATATAAATAATACCAAAATAACTCTGCTTGTGGGTTATGCATTAAACTACCTAAAACAGCAAAAGCTATTTTATTTCCCGTGACTGTTGTCATAATCACCAGCGCTGCTATCCTCTGGTCTCTACAGATGGAAGTACAGTAGAGATGCTGTAGAGGCTGAAAGAACAAAGGCACGGCACTTAAAAACTATCAAAGGACCCTAGCGGTGAAAATGCTATTTCCTGTCAGCATGCGAGGTTCGCTTCACCTTTAGATCTGTAGTGCTTATCCAAGGATCTCAGTCTCACTTCATGCATTTCATTAGCACATCCCTGGAGTTCATGTGTGTTTATGGGATTTAAAAGAGCAAAGTTTGCATAAAATTCAGTCTACTACAACAGCCTCATCTGGTTCATTTTTGAAGGCTGTATAGTATCCTTGACACTTGACCCAGTATTAGCACTTACTTTTTCTTTTTTCTATTTCTATTCTCTCTCTCTCTCTCTCTCTCTGTGTGTTTTTGTTTATTTTACAAACATCCTTGCTACAAGCACTTTTCTGGAAAAACTGGGACTTGACACGGCACTTGCATACTGTTGCCTTCATGTTGATTTGATTGCTTTTGTTGTTCTTATTTGTAAGTAGCTTTGGAGAAAAGAGTCTGCTAAATGATTAAATATTATTCACTGCCTATATCCCACTATCCTGTGCATGCTATATCTAAAATATTATTTTTATTGGTCATTCGCTCATATTAAATAATATTTATCACTTAAGCATTGAAATCATTAAGTATTTGCTATTTTTGATCAATAGACATCGTGGCACCTTGGGAGCCTGTCTGAAACAAGTTTCGGTAACACTTCACAATAAGGTTATATACTAACATCAGTTAACGCAACAGTCAACATGAACAACAAATTCTTTTTTTTACATTTATTAATCTTGATTAAAGTTAACATCCATGTTGTGCTGCTTGATATTTTTGTAGAAATGTCGATACTTTTTACAGGACTCTTTGATAAATAGAAAGTTCAATGATCACAAAAGTTTAAATGGTATTGTTTCCACAAAAATGTTAAGCTGCAATTTTTAACATTGATAATAATCAGAAATGTTTCTTGAGCAGCAAATCATTATATTAGAATGATTTCTGAAGGATCATGTGACACTGAAGACTGCAGTAATGATGCTGAAAATTCAGCTTTGATCACAGGAATAAATTACATTTTTTATAAATAATAAAATAGAAAGAAATTATTTTAAACTGTAGAAATATTTCATAATATTGCTGCTTTTACTGAGCAGAAGAGACTTCGTTCAAAAACAAATTGTGATAGATGACAGATGCTGTATATTTTTAAATTAACATTAACCAATATTTCTAAAAGCTTTTAGTTCATAATAGCTAATGTATTTAATAAAGTTGAAGTATAAAACCCAGCAAATTGTTAGGTTTATTGTAAAGCTCTCACCACTTGAGTCACCAATCAATCCCCCACACAAACCTGCTGCTCGTCTCCCATAGAGAATGAACTGAAAACACCCACCCATCTCCACACATGCAGCGAGTGTCCCTTCAGATCTCATGGGATTGTGTTTTCCGTTACAGTTGGCGTACCTGTACTGAGCTGAATTGTTGAACTGGATCAAGCGAGGGTTCAGTTTCTGCACCAGAATCCTGATAATGTTCATGAAGAGAAGGAAGTTCACCTGGTTGGGCAAAAAACAGACATGAAAATAACTGTGTGAGTCCATTCATTCATCCATGTCACCATACATTATCTTACCCCTATGGATACTACAATGGGACCCTTGATGATCCACCAATAAGGAGAATCTTCATTTATGTCCCAGCACCTGAAAAAAAAAAAAATCAAAGACCTGAACAGACGTTTTCCGCAAATGATGGAACTATTTAAAAGGTCTTCCAACTTTTCTGAACCACAGAGCAGCTTTTTGCCTTTAAACTGTAGATTTTTTAAATTTTCTAAATAAAATATGAGTAATGCTTGCATATGTTAAAGCTCTAGGTGGTTGCTGAGGTGTTCTGCATAGTTTTAGTTTGTTTATTATGTGGTTGATAGAATGTTTTATCAAAGACTATAGAATAACACAAGACGTGTCACTCGTATTGTTTTGAATGGGAGAAAGTGTAACGCGCAATATGGCGGAATAAGTCCCGCCTTCAAAATAAGAGCCAATCGCCGACTGGTAAAGTCATCGCGTCACTGCAGCGGCCGTTAGAAGCACCGGTTTCTACAGAAACAGTCAGACGCGCGCCTCCAAAATGAGGCACAAGGGACGCGCATTTAGGTCTGCGCATGCGTATTAAATGCGCACTAAGACCACTTGTCTTAAAGGGACTTTGACCAAAGTCATTTCACTCGGCGGCCATCTTTGAAACGCCTCTCGGGCATCCTGGGCATCATGCAATCTCTTTGAATGGGGAAACATCAAATTCTTCAAAACTGTTTGCCAACCTTACGATTAAATTTCATATTTGAAATCACCAATGAAATCTAACAACAACCGGCTCATAAATTTAGTTTCTAAACGCTCGAATCATGACAAAAAAACACAAATTTTCAGGCTGGATCAAGCTAATGCGCATGCGCAGACCTAAATGCGCGTCTCTTCTTTTACTGTCTATGGTCTCTTCGGAGGCGCGTGTCTGTTTCTATAGAAACCGGTGATTTTAACGGCCGCTGAAGTGACGCGAAGACTTTACCAGTCGGCGATTGGCTCTTATTTAGAAGGCGGGACTTATTCTTCCATATTGCGCGTTACACTTTCTCCCATTCAAAACAATACGAGTGACACGTCTTGTGTTATTCTATAGACCTTATTTACCAGAGAAACAAGCGCGCCGCCATCTTTATAAAATTGTCTTTGAACTTCCGTTTTGCGTTAGCTCTGTACATTTCTATGGCATCACTGTCAAAGAATAATTAGTTGGTTAAGTGGATTTACTTGTTGTAGAGTTAATTAAAGTTATTATGAGCATTGTGTTTAAAGCAGATGTCTTAACAAATGTCAGTAGATTGGGAAGATTTTAAAACGAGCAGTTCATTCATAAATGTAATATTGCTGTGGAAATACAAACCGGAAGTCAAAAGACAACGAGCGCAACGCTGAAAGGGGGCGGGGCTAAATAAGGTCTATAGTCTTTGCTTTGGTTTTATGCGGTTCTGAAAGGTTTTAGCGTGTTGCTAGAGCATTCTAGGTCATTGCTTTTTGGCCCACCCTGGTTCCTAGATAGACCCCTTCAATGTCTTAACCAGGTAAGATGCAATAAAGCAGCCAACGATAAAAGCCATTACTTTATAATAAGTGCAACATTCATTCTAGAAGAGTTTTGCACAGGTGGCAATCTGAGACTTCTTGTAGCAGACTAGCTGCTGATCGAAAACTTCAAAGGCGATGAGATTGAGTCTTTAGTGTGTGTTTGGCATTAGGGGCTTGTTCAAATCCCTCACTAGCACAACTACTTAAGGTAGAAAAAAATGTGCAATTACTCTGTGTCCTCAAAATACACCCTGGAGCAGATCCAGAGGATGATGCAGACCAGCGGAACACCTGCGAGAAAAGACGAGAGAGAGACAAAAAGATTATAGTGTGAGTAAAAGGGAATCTTACAGAGAGTGTTCAATGCAACGCTGTAAAAAAGCATAGATTATATACCTAGAAGCTATTACTTTCAATGCTGATCATGATAATGGCACTGAATGTAGAATCTGAAGCAGTTTGATCCAGACTTTATTCAATGATAACCGGAAAGAAATATATTAAAAGAAGATTCAGAGCTATTCTGCATGAAATATTAAGTGCTTTTTAGTTAAATTACCAAAAGTTGATGTAATCCAAAATTAATAATTTAAGCAATTAGGAAAACGTTTATGGAAATTAGACAGAATCCGTGAAATTCATGAAGTATTAAACATATTTGCACAAGAAAAAGATCATTTTCAAGTGTTTTCCATATTTCTAAAACAGAAATTAGCAGATCTCCATAATATCATCATGAAATGCCGTTTGGAATCCATATAACTTTCCTAATGTGATGCAAAAGTATGTGACACAGGATATTCAATGAGAAAAAAATTGGATTAGACTTGATATAATACTTCAGGAATTGATTGTAAAAAGCATTATATACCAGAATGTAGAGCTGCAAAATTAATCGTTAAAAGATCGCAATCTTGATTGAAACACCCACGTGATTTCATTCAATTTAACTATTAAACCTTTGCCAAGTATGATCTCAGTGAACATTCATACCTGCATCGGCGCTGCTGCTGAGCGAGAGAGCAGTTGTCATATATAGGTATAAAACAGATTCACAAACAGTCTTTTCAACCACACAGTGTCATTATTTCTGTTACAATAATTTAAATTATCACAGAAGTACTGGGATAAAAGTTTATAGTTTGGATATAAACACTGATGTCTACAGCAGCGATCAAAATAGAGTAAATCACTTGATGCTTCAAAATAAAGATTGTATCAATTACATAGTTATGCCAGTAGGTGGCGACAAGTGTTAAATATATTTTTAAAGGTGCCCTAGAATTAAAAATTTAATTGACCTTGGCATATATAACAAGAGTTAAGAGTTAAATAACAAGAGTTCAGTACATGGAAATGACATACAGTGAGTCTCAAACATCATTGTTTCCTCCTTCTTATATAAATCTCATTTGTTTAAAAGACCTCCGAAGAACAGGTGAATCTCAACATAACACCGACTGTTACGTAACAGTCGGGATCATTAATATGTACGCCCCCAATATTTGCATATGCCATCTCATGTTCAAGGCATTAGACAAGGGCAGGCAGTATTAACGTCTGGATCTGTGCACAGCTGAATCAACAGACTAGGTAAGCAAGCAAGAACAATAGCAAAAAATGGCAGATGGAGCAATAATAACTGACATGATCCATGATAACATGATATTTTTAGTGATATTTGTAAACTGTCTTTCTAAATGTTTCGTTAGCATGTTGCTAATGTACTGTTAAATGTGGTTAAAGTTACCATCGTTTCATACTGTATTCACGGAGACAAGAGCCGTCGCTATTTTCATTTTTAAAACACTTGCAGTCTGTACAATTCATAAACACAACTTCATTCTTTATAAATCTCTCCAACAGTGTGTAATGTTAGCTTTAGCCACGGAGCAATATCAAACTCATTCAGACTCAAATGCAAACATCCAAATAAATACTATACTTACGTGATTAGACATGCTGCATGATGAACACTTTGTAAAGATCCATTTTGAGGGTTATATTAGCTGTGTGAACTTTATTTATGCTGTTTAAGGCAAGCGCGAGCTCCGGGGCGGGAGGACGAGAATTTAAAGGGGCCGCAGCCTGAATCGGCGCATATTTAATGATGCCCCAAAATAGGCAGTTAAAAAAATGAATAAAAAAAAATCTATGGGGTATTTTCAGCTGAAACTTCACAGACACATTCAGGGGACACCTTAGACTTATATTACATCTTTTAAAAAGACGTTCTACGGCGTAACAATGTACTTGATACATTTGTCATTGAATCATTCATTCAAGAGATTCATTCAAAAATGCTGATTCATCCAGTAATGAAACAAGTGAGGTCTTTGAGTGAGTCATTGAATCATTCATTCAACTGATTTTTTTTTTTAAAGAATTCAGATTAATTAAACATTTCAAATAGACTGAAGCAATTAACATTTTGTCAGAACCTCTAGTAAATTCCATGTTGCTTTGATAACATTTTAAAAACTAAAATTAATTCTTTAGAATAACATGCACTAACACATCACTCGCAATAAGACCAGGAACATGTATGAGAATGAGAATGGTGATTTGTACATATAGTTATATTCCTTCTGTGCGTCTCTATGTTGAGTACTGCTTCTACAATGTCATTTGAACTGTTTGTTCTTTCAATTGTCTGCTCAAATCAAGGACGATGGAGGTGCCAATCACTGGAGTTGTTCTGACACTTCTAAGCCCTCTCAGAGTCCCAGAGACCAGAGGAGAGACAGACAGACAGAATATAAATGGGAATTGAGAAACAGAACAACAGAAGGATTATGCTGTACTTCACTGATTGGACTATAATAGCTGCTAACATGAGAAAAATAATAGACTTTAGAAGCATAAATGATGATAGAGTAAGTAGCCAAGAAATAAGCATCATAATGTACAGTCAGTTGGGTCATTACTGCAAAAATAAAATGCCAGACAAAGTGATCACGACCCAGACACAAAGCATATCATTTATTCTATACATACACTACCCTTCAAAAGTTTGGGGTCAATAAGATTTTTTTATCATTACTCCAGTCTTCAGTGTCACATGATCCTTCAGAAATCATTCTAATATGCTGATTTGCTGCTCAAGAAACATTTCTTAGTATCAAAGATGAAAACACTGCTTAATATCTTTGTGGAAACCGTGACTGTTTTTTTTTTTTCAGGATTCTTTAACGAATAGAAAGCTCAAAAGAACAACATTCACGTGAAATAGAAATCTTTTTTAAAATTATAACTGTACTGACTTCACTGTTTCTGATTAATGTAATGCATCCTGGTACTCAATAATTAAAAAAAAAAAAACAAACAAACAAATCTTTCTGACGCCAAACTTTTGAATGGTAGTGTACCTTTGCATTATTGTCAAAGGTCATGTCAATCTCCTGACAAAGCAACACTAACTCAACCAATAGCGTGAGTTTGAAATGGGAATATCTGTTTGCTGTTTGTTTGACCAATGACAGATGGAATGTGTTCAGGAAAACTGTTTGTCATTATTTTTGCAATTCCATTTGTTGGTGTTAGTGGCACAGAAATGACATGTTTCAAACTGACTAGTCAACCAATCAGTCTTAAAAGGACAGTGAGTGTTGATACATTTGTCATTGAATCATTCATTCAAGAGATTCATTCAAAAATGCTGATTCATCCAGTAATTAATCAACTGAGGTCTTTGAGTGAGTCACTGAATCATTCATTCAACTTTTTTTTTTTTAAAGAATTCAAATTAATTAAACATTTCAAATAGACTGAAGCAATTAACATTTTGTCAGAACCTCTAGTAAATTCCACGTTGCTTTGATAAAATTTTAAAAACTAAAATGAATTCTTTAGAATAACATGCACTGACGCATCACTCGCAATAAGACCAGGAACGTGTATGAGAACGAGAACGATGATTTGTACATATAGTTATATTCCTAAAAGATCTGTTTCAAGACATGTTTCAAACTAACTAGTCAACCAATCAGTCTTAAAAGGACAGTGAGTGTTGTGTTTTTAGATGGTGTTTTATCTTAAATATAGTCCATGGTATCCTTCTGTCCAGAGTTGCCAAGTCTGTGGGTTTCCTGCGGAATTGGGTACTTTAACACTCTTATTTTTCATGTTCGAGGGGTTGAAGCGACCCTAAATAAAATGACATTTAGCCCCTGTAATGCAAATTTTAAGAAGGGAACCCCGCTAAAAAGCGGATTTTAGCCCCCAGAACCTGAATTGAGCTAGTTTTGAGTAGCAATTGGGCTGGTTTTGTTGTGAAAACCTGGCAACCTTGCTTCTGTCATCATTTACTTATGTCGTTCCAAACCAGTATGACCTGTTTTCGTTCTTCTGTGGAGCAAAAAAGAAGATATTCTGAGTCAAAAAAAAAAACTGGAGTGGGGGGTACATTTTTCAAAATATATTCTTTTGAACTTCATTGACAAAAGACAGTCATACGCTTCATGAACGGTTTGAAGCATCAGAGTTTTGGGTGAATAGTCTTTCAATGGTGGGACAGAAATCTCAGATTTCATTGAAAATATTATTTATTTGTGTTCCCGAAGATGAATGAATGTCATATGGGTTTGAAACCACATGATAGTGAGTAAATGATGACAGAATTTTAAAATTTTTGTGTGAACTAACACTTTATTCATGAATTAACCCTTACGTTGTGTTCGGGTCATTTAGACCCGGAAAGGATTTTCTTTTTCCTTAAAATGTTAATGTTATCGCAATGGTCTAAAACTTCCCAGCAAGCAATAGCCGTCATTTCACCGTCTCGGTTAACTATAGACCCGATATAGTCCGGCTATGTGTAACCCACTTTTAGCCAAAATAATCTTTCATTTGGTTACATGTCGTTTTTGCCAAAATAACTTGCGAGTTGTATGTTATTGCATCATGTAAGTGAAGTCAACAGTGATTACAAGGTGTTTTGTTTCATATCTTTGACATGTTATATTGTGTAGGCTGCGCGTAGTCACAATTTAGCTCATAGTCAGACCGGCTATTTGTAGCCCACCTATAGTCAATCCTGATTTATTGTAGTTTTTGGACAGGAAGTGCTTGAGATGGTTGATATCTCATCGTGTTCGCAATGTCAGTGATTTCTACAAGATTTAAGTGGCATTTCATGACATGGTCTATATGTAGTCACGATTTAGCTCTGAATTGGATAGGCTATGTGTAGTCTGCTTTTAGTCCACCCAGCGAAATCGAGGCAATTTATAGTCTAGTTTTTACGGCTTGGCTATAGCCCTGATTCAGACCAGCAATGAGTGTAACCAAAATAGTGTTAAGTCATTTTCGACCACAAAGCTTGTGGGATTCTTGATATACTTGCATTTATACATTTATATGCAAGTATAATATACATTTATATGCAAGTATATATTTGAAACAGCATATTTTTGCTGTCACACAATCCTACATTCTACGATATCATATATATATATATATATATATATATATATATATATATATATATATATATCAGGGTATAGCCAAGCCATATATTAATTATAATTATATACCACACACATATATGACTGTATTTAATTTTAAGTTAAATAAAAATTTACAATTCTCAACCGCTAGATGGCAACTGTGGCTCTACTGAGACATGACCACTGGCAACGCGAGACTTGAACGTTAGCTCTCGATCACTGTTGCCAGATCTCGCGATAAACATTTCCGCATTTTACAACTGTTGGAGACGGAGAGCAAGCAACAGCAAATGTTAAAGCAAATTCTTTCCTGCTTTTGGTCTTGTAAGTATCTGTGTTTTTCATTTTGACATGTGTTTATTATTTATGTACATTATGTGTAGGAACCGTGACATTTTAGCGGGTAGCAGTGCAGACTCAGAGTAAAACGTGGTTAGATTAACATACATGCACATGTACTGCAGTGTTTCCTTGTGCCCTAAAACTTTGTAATTATCTAAATACAAGGGGGTAAACATGAAACCTGTGCACCCTACTATTATTTGTTATGGAAGCCTTGTATATCTTTTAATCTTTTGATCATTATGAAATAAAAATATGAGTTTTTTGATTTGGCAAGGCAAGTTTATTTTGTATAGCACATTTCAACAACAATGTTCAAGGTAATTCAGAGTGCTTTTCATAAAACATGGAATTTATGGAACTGAAAATTAATCAGGTTGTTTTATAAACCAAAAAAATATTGTTAACATTTTTTATTTAACTTTTTTTTTGTCAATGTTATATATTTTTATTGTTACACGTTGTAATTTTCTTTTAATGTTTATTTGTATTGTATTTGTAAATTTTTTTTTTTTTTTATCATTGTGCATTATCTTGAGTTCTTTTTCTAAATAAAACCTTTTATATTTAATTTGTTTGGACGGATTGTCATTTATGAGAACCTGTTATATTTAAGTGAAAAGAATCCTTTAGCCATTATTTAGTTGTCTATTGCATGTATAGATGTAATCATTCATTAGTAGTGTAATTGATGACTAGTCTATTTTTAGGTTATAGATAGACGTCTATTAGATTTTCACTGACAGCCCCAATTTTGCCTTATTTTAGCCTAGACCCGTATTAACCGTCTTTTAAGCATATATGTAGTTGTCTAATAGTCGTCTAATTGATGACTAGTCTACTCTTGGGTTATGGTTAGACATCTATTAGATTTTCACTGACAGCCCAAATTCAGCCTTATTTTAGCCTAGACCCATATTCACCGTCTATTAGACATATATATGTAGTCGTCTAATAATCGTCTAATTGATGACTAGTCTATTTTTGGGTTATGGTTAGACGTCTATTAGATTTTCACTGACAGCCCAAATTTTGCCTTGTTTTAGCCTAGACGGCCGGGCTATGTTTTGACGGCTATTAGACGTCTAATAGACATAAAATTGCTTGCTGGGTTACTTCGTTCACACAGGGTATAACTAATTCCCAAATATTTTGGGATAATAATTTGTACTTTTTTGGGATTTTTTCCCCACCTTGTTACACAAAACGACCGGCCTACAAAAATAAATCTGTCGTTATCCTATTTTAATATTGAAATCAGTCTTTTTTGTCAACTTGTTTTCTGACAGTTAGGACAGGTTTTGTATTTATTTTGGAAACTGATTGATCATAGGCCTCATTGGTCTGAGCTTATATTGATCAAAAGACACCATCCATTAAAAAATGAAGGGGGGGAGACTGAAAATAAGAGACACGTTTAGTGTTCAGAAGCTTTACATACAGTATTAAATGTGTGCTTGCACAGATAAAGGCCTCAGACCTGTGCATGCATGGATACATGCAGACTCGGGCTACTGCACACACACACAAACATTCATATACACAAACAGGCTATTTTGAGTATTACAGGTTTTCTTTCTCGCAGAGATGAACTTTATCCTCAGATCAATAAGGCCTACGATCAATCCGTTTCAAAAAGAAATAGAAAACCTGTCCTAACTAAAAGAAAACAAGTTGACAAAAAGATTGATAATATAGAATAACGAGTGATTTTTAAAAGGCCAGTCATTTTTGACAGGGAACACCAAAGGTGTTTCAGGGTTTTCAAGACAGCGTAAGGGTTATTTCATATTAGAGCACCGGTATTGTAAAGTGCTACCAAAAAAATCTACATAAATCTAATTTCTCCTTTCCTCTCGTTGTTCCTTTAATAACTCGCATAGTCTACACTACAAGATAAAACTCATTTGTGATGGCCAGAGGAAAGAGCGTGTGAGAGGACAGGGACGGCGATATGAGAGTCTCACCCCAGCCCAGCAGAGCGAAACTCCACAGACAGCGGCGGCTGCGCGGGAAGGCAGAGACCAGCAGCGAGTTCAGATACACGGCTTCAACCAGCAGCCAGAAGAAATTAGTCATGATGCAATAATGACAAAACACCACAGACGCCTTACAGGCTGCCTAAAGAAAGAGAGAGAGACACTCTGAGAATGATGAAAAGAGAAAAAACTGCAGAGGAAGGAGATAAGCAGATGGAGAAAGTATAGACTCAGCAGGAAATAAAGGTGAATATTTCTACTTAAAAAAAATGAATGCAGCTATGGAGGACTCTTGAAGAAATCAAGGAATTTTCCATTAATAATGTACAAAATATATAAAACTTATTTTATTGTTCTTTTTAGCATTAAAGGTGCTTTTTCAGAGGTGCTTAACTTCCAATATTTTCTATATATTAAATATACTACAATTCAAAGGTTTGGAGTCTCCTTTAATTTGGACAAAGGAATTAATGCGCTTATTCAGCAAGGATGCATTAAATTGATCAAAAGTGACAGTAAAGACAACTATAATGTTCCAAAAGATTTCTATTTCAAATAAAAGCTGTTCTTTTGAACTTTCTATTCATTAAAGAATCCTGAAAAGCACAACAGCACAACTGTTTTCAACATTGACAATAATAATAAATGTTTCTTAAGCATCAAATCATCATATTAGAATGATTTCTGAAGGATCATGTGACACTGAGAATAATGATGCTGAAAATTCAGCTTTGATCACAGGAATAAATGATACTTTTAAATATATTCCAATAGAAAATGCATGTTATTTTTTATTTAGTACTGTCCTGAATAAGATATTTTACATAAAATATGTTTACATGTAGTCCACAAGACAAAAAAAAAATGGCTGAATTTATAAAAATGACCCTGTTTAAAAGTTTACAAACCCTTGGTTCTTAATACTGTGTGGTTACCGGGATGATCAACTGTTTTTATGTTTTGTGATGAGTCTCTTGTTTGTCCTGAGCAGTTAAACTGAGCTCTGTTCTTCAGAAAAATCCTCCAGCTCCTGCAGATTCATCAGTTTTCAAGCATTTTTTGCATATTTGAACCCTTTCCAGCAGTGACTGTGTGATTTTGAGATTCATCTTTTCACACTGAGGACAATTGAGGGACTCAAACTCAACTATTAAAAAAGGTTCAAACATTCACTGATGCTCCAGAAGGAAACAAGATGCATTAAGAGCCGAGGGGTGAAAACTTTTTTAATTCAAAGATCAAGGTAAATTGTACTTATTTTGTCTTCCAGGAAACATGCAAGTATCTTCTGTTGCTTCCGAAGGGCAGTACTAAATGAAAAAAAAAAATCATATTTAAACAAAATAAGAAAAATTTGGACATCTTCATCCTGTTCAAAAGTTTACACCCCCCGGCTCTTAATGCATCATGTTTCCTTCTGGAACTATTTTTTGTCTTGTGGACTTTATGTAAACATCTTTTATATAAAATATCTTACTCAGGACAGTACTAAATAAAAAATAACATGCATTTTGTATGATCCCTCTTATTTTGTTAAAATTATTCACATTTTTACAGATTCTGCAACGGGTATGTAAACTTTAGAGTGCAACTATATATATATATATATAAATATATATCTCTCTCCACCCTCTCATCACTGGGCATCACAGGTACTCCACTTCTCTGGTTTGAATCCTATCTCACAGGAAGGAGAGGGGAGGTATCCAAAGCTCATCAACTGACTAAAGAGGTTCCTCAGGGTTCAGTTCTTGGACCCCTCCTCTTCTCCATTTACACTACATCACTTGGTCCCATCATTCAGGCACATGGTTTCTCCTACCATTGCTATGCTGATGACACACAACTCTTCCTTTCGTTCCATCCAGACGATCCCACAGTAGCTGCTCGAATCTCAAGCTGTCTGGCGGACATCTTGGCATGGATGAAAGAACATCATCTACAGCTCAACCTGGCTAAGACTGAGCTTCTCGTCTTCCCTGCCAATCCAACTCTAAATCACGATTTCAGCATCCAGCTTGGCACATCCTCAATTACTCCATCAAATTCGGCCAGAAATCTTGGAATTATCCTTGATGACTAACTGTCCTTCAAAGACCACATTGCAAAGACAGCTCTGTCATGCAGATTTGCACTATTCAACATCAGGAAAATCAGGTCCTTTCTAACAGAACATGCAACACAACTTCTCGTCCAGGCTCTGGTCATTTCTAGGCTTGATTACTGCAATGCTCTTCTGGCTGGACTGCCATCATGCACTACCAAGCCTCTGCAAATGATTCAGAACGCTGCAGCACGTCTCGTCTTTAACGAGCCCAAAAGAGCCCACGTCACGCCTCTCTTCATCTCTCTACACTGGCTACCACTTGCTGCTCGCATCAAATTCAAGACGTTGACCCTTGCTTACAGATCTACCACAGGCTCAGCACCCTCCTACTTCCACTCACTCTTACGAGTCTACACTCCTACCAGAAGCCTACGGTCTTCAAAGGAGCGAAGGCTTGTGGTACCGTCACAGAGAGGCTCGAAATCACTTTCCAGAACATTCTCGTTCACTGTCCCTTGCTGGTGGAATGATCTTCCTGCCTTCATCCGGAATGCTGAATCCCTGGCAACATTCAAAAGACAGCTGAAAACTCATCTCTTTCGTGAGCACTTAACCTCATCTTAAAAAAAAAGAAAAAAAAAAAGAAAAATTTCTTATACCTATCCATTCACTTCCTCTCTATTGTAGCTTATGATACTCTGAGCACTGCCGATAACTTTTATTGTGAGCACTTCTTGTCTATTTGCCTCGTCATGACGACTCGCTTGTTGTATTCCTCACTTGTAAGTCGCTTTGGATAAAAGCGTCTGCCAAGTGAATAAATGTAAATGTAAATGTAAATATATATATATATATATATATATATATTTATATTTTTATTTTATTTTTTTTTTTTTTGTTGTTCACAGGAAACAACACAGGCTGTGGGGTGTGTTGTGATGGACTCACTGTAGAGAGTGTGCAGTGATCCGTGTCGTCACTGGAGAACAGCGTAGCATCTTTGATAAAAACAGCCACAGATTTTAGGATGAAGGTGAAAAACAGCTGCATGTGGATGTAGTTTCGAGCACAGTGTAATCGCCTATAACACAAACAACATTATTTATAAGTATATAATTTTAAAGAATACAACCTTCTTCTAATTTTACAGTAACTACTTTGAGACTAGTTTCCAAGCTACAGGCTGATTTAAAGTTATAAAGCCAGAGTCGATTTAAAGTAGCTAGATATATGCTAAAAGTATATGGTATATTAAAGCAATATTTTTACAGTAACTTTCAGATTACATCAGTGGCGTGTTTGAGGTTTTTTTAGTCCACCAAGCACAGTACCTGAAGAGCAGCAATATTACCACAGCAACAGAGAGAGAGAGCAGTGACACTCCATAACCAACAGTGTAGATCAGTTTCACAGTGGCAAAATACGACTCCTGAGGGACAAATGAGCACAAATCAATTACATCTAAATTACCATGTTGAGTTGAGTGTTGAGTGAATGAATGATATATATATATATATATATATATATATATATATATATATATATATATATATATATATATACAGATCAGGCATAACATTATGAGCACTGACAGGTGAAGTGAATAACACTGATTATCTCTTCATCACGGCACCTGTTAGTGGGTGGATATATTAGGCAGCAAGTGAACATTTTGTCCTCAAAGTTGATGTGTTAGAACCAGGAAAAATGGGTAAGCGTAAGGATTTGAGCGAGTTTGACAAGGGCCAAATTATGATGGCTAGACGACTGGGTCAGAGCATCTCCAAAACTGCAGCTCTTGTGGGGTGTTCCCGGTCTGCAGTGGTCAGTATCTATCAAAAGTGCTTCAAGGAAGGAACAGCACAAGAAGGCAAGCTGGCGGAGGCAGTGTGACGCTTTGGGCAATGTTCTGCTGGGAAACCTTGTGTCCTGCCATCCATGTGGATGTTACTTAGACACGTACCACCTACCTAAGCATTGTTGCAGACCATGTACACCCTTCCATGGTGGCTGTGGCCTCTTTCAGCAGGATAATGCTCCTGCCACAAAGCAAAAATGGTTCAGGAATGATTTGAGGAGCACAACAATGAGTTTGAGGTGTTGACTTGGCCTCCAAATTCCCCAGATCTCAATCCAGTCGAGCATCTGTGGGATGTTCTGAACAAACAAGTCTGATCCATGGAGGCTCCACCTCACAACTTACATGACTTAAAGGATCTGCTGCTAACATCTTGGTGCAGATACCACAGCACACCTTCAGGGGTCTAGTGGAGTCCATGCCTCGACGGGTCAGGGATGTTTTGGCAGCAAAAGAGGGACCAACACAATAATAGGAAGGTGGTCATAATGTTATGCCTGATTGGTGTGTGTGATTATGAATTGAAGAACCTCTGGGATGTCGTCCTCAACACTGCAGGCCTCATGGTAAGGAGGAAACGGCCGTGACCAGCCTCCAGCGCTGCAGTTACGACTCACTATACCTAGAATAATCAATAAAGGTCAAAGGTCAATGACCATCATGCAAGGTAATCTCTGCAAGCTTTTCAAAAAACCATTTAAATATGCTTATGCATTCACAGGCAACTTTGTTGTCATTGAGGAATTAATTGAGTTTATTTTTATCTTTTTCTCTGGAGGACAATAAGATGCAATGCATAAAATTAGCTTGTGCTAAAGGCTGAATGTGAAATGAGGTCTGTATCCTAGTCAGTGATGGAGTGTCACTTTACTCGTCATCAGATGAAACCGCAGCAGCACAATTTCATTTGTGGTCTTCCGCATGTAGCATTGGTTGGCCTGGTTTAGACTGGGTTTAGTTTGTTATACGGTTGGATCTGTGGAGATTTGAGACGTTATTGCAGTGGCAAATATGAAAACCTGCCTTTTCTTTGCTCAAGCTCATGAAGCCTTGAAATTGGGGCCGTGCATTTTACCATTTGAGGTTTCAGCTCATATTCTCAAGGTAGATGTGCCTATTGTTAAAGCCCACAGACTGAAACCAACGCGTTTGCTTGCAGAAGCTGTTAATATGGAAATGCATGTTGGGCAAACTCAGAGATTAAGAACGCATTCTCTTTTAATTCCTTACATAGAAACATTTTCTGTTTCTCGAGTCAAAAGAGCGAACCCCTAAGTCTCTAAGGCATTCGGATCAGACAAAAATAAAATAATAAAACAAAAATAATTACATCATTAATTTTGCTTAATTACGTATTCTATTTTATACAACAGTTCTTTCTGGTTCTCGAATCTGATTGGCTGAGAGCCATGCGATATTCTAGTGATAACAGCACTCCTACTGTACCTTTTCACCGTCTGTATCACTCCGCTTAAAGCGACTGTCATGGCGGCCGAGCGAATCCACCGTATTTTTTACAAATACTACACTTGTTGTACCACGAACTGTAGTTTTAAGAGTTTTTTAGGCAAGAATGTAGTTGTTTCGACTTGAAATATATGACTCATATTTAATAATCATAGTGCCTATTTTATAATTTGTTTAGATGTTTTCAGAGATGTGAGCTCCAGGCCGTCAGCGGCCGTTCAGTGCTCGTGTAGACGCTGAGAACATCTTCATCTCGGCCAGTGCTTCGGGGATTTGCCGCTGGCTCTTATAGTGGTTAAACATGAGATATATTTCATTTGGGGTACATAAAACGGCCAATCGTTGGTCTTATTAATCTATTACTTGTTCCTGAGCAAATCAAATTGGGCTATGTTAAATTTAACATTAAGGCTATATTTAACTTACATCCTGTAGAGCAGTGGTTCCCAAACTGGGGTACACGTAGGGGTACGTGAGGTGACAAAAGGGGGTACGCGAATGCTGAGTAGTTCATTTAATTCTAACTTAAAATAATATTAAAATCGAGCATGTATTTCTAACTGCCAAAATGTCGTAAATCCAGTACGTTTAATCAAATTACCTCATCATTTGCAGTCAAAAATGACTGTATCCACAGAAGCAGCATGCATATGATAGATTTCGTGCAGAATCTTCTGCCTTAAATCGCGTTAAATTACTGTCGTTCTCAACAATGCACCTTTATAAAAGTGGGGATTTAGCACTTACTCGCATGCAGAACAAATACAGACACAGATAGTGGATTAATTTCGATTTAAGACTAAAACTTTCTCCGATACAAAAACATACCTTGTGTGAGTTCTTGCATTTAATGATGATAACGAGTAAGAATGCAATTGTTCCCAAATATCCACATGACTGCAAACGTGACATTATTATACAACAGGTCAAAAAATAAAACGTAAATTTTAAACACAGTACTTTAAGTATTTACTCTATTTTGCAATAAAAAAAAAATTGTTCTAACGAAAACAGCAGAACTACAACACACGTCTGTGTTTCGCGAACAATTCTGCGGCTTTGAACGAATCGTGAGAGTCAATGATTCAGTGATTCATTCACAGCCACTTGCTTCGTTACTGAATGAATGACTCGATGACTCACTCATAAAAACAGTGACTTGCTGCCACCTACTGGCGGTTTTAGTTTAATATTTAAAAGTTTTACTTAGTTTTACCATCATTGCATATTTCTTTATTGAACATTTTTTTATTTAAAACATTATTTATTTTATAAAGTTATTCATAAAGGTAAAAAAATGCACTGGAAAATCAATTTAGGGGGCAAATATTGTCCCTTAATTTACCATTAAAGGACAATATTTGCCCCCTGAATTGATTTTCCAGTGCATTTTTTTACTTTTATGAATAACTTTATAAAAAGGTGTGACTGCAGTCGAAGTGGAAGAGAGGGGGTACGCAGAAGGGTGGTAATCCCTTCAGGGGGTACTCAAAGCTAAAAAGTTTGGGAAGCACTGCTGTAGAGCTCTGCTTTTGTATGTTTGACTGAATTGTACAATTGTGTTTATTTCCTGTTGTCATTTATAATGGCTATTGTTGTTAATTTATATATAGTTGTTCAATAAATATTATTTTATATAAATAATATGTTGTATTTGGTACTGAGAACGGGTCCATAAGTGTGTAATATATTGAGTGAAAGTTACATTAATATGCCATTAGACTATGAGGCAAACTTATGAGTGAATGAGTCAGTTAATCACAAGAGACTTTTAAATTGAAAGGGACTTTTGTAAACAAAAGTAATTGTTTTAGCGCTGTATGTTATGGAAAATTCCCTTAACTGTAAAAAGGACAAATACAAAGATCGATTTCTTCAGCGGACATTCAAACAGATTTTTATAAGGGATATAATATTATGGACATTGACCTGAAAAATGAATGTTATATCAGACACAGGTAATGCTCTCTCTCTCTCTCTCTCTCTCTCTCTCTCTCTCTCTCTCTCTCTCTCTCTCTCTCTTTCAATAATACTGTACAAAATACAACAAGTCAACTTGAGATTTGAATCCGTGGCGGAAGGAAGTAGTTCTGCACAAAAGAGGGTTTTAAAGACACTCCGTTGTTATTTCTTATTTATATACACACTCATACTGTCAAACCATTGTATAAATGCAATATCACACTCATAGCTGTGCAATATGGCTGTATATCAGCATGCTGTGATTGCTGTGACAGCCATATTGCACAGCTATGAGTGTTTATATTGCTAATATGTGTATTGTATTAAGTGTGGATGTTGTGGTTGTGTCGTACCAGTGTTGTTGTTGAAGAGAGAGAAAACAGCCGGACAGGGTGAGTGGACGGTCTCACCCACTGCAGCTCTGGGCCAGCACAATACAGAGTCCCATACTGGCAGGCAACCTTCACACACAAATACACACACATATATATATATATAAATAGCATGCACTTTTAACTACCCATGCACTCAAGCACCAAACATCTAGAAAACAATGTATCTGAAAGGTTTTCTGTGGCACATAACAGCTAGAATTGCCCTACTATGGTCCAGTTTGTTGTGTTGGAATTGGCACATGTATATCTGTGCATGTGAATTTCCTGCAAAGCCGTTGCCAAACACGACCTTCACATCTGAACCGCTGGGAAATGCAAACGCAAGGCGCTGCATTGCAATGAGACTGATCTCCTATTAACATCTGTCTCTGAATTGCACTACTGACAACTTATGGCAGTGTAAAATGCTATGCAGATGTCATTTATTTTAAATGTCATGTAATGGGTTTGTGACCTGTTTTTGTATGTCATTTAAAATAAAAAAGAAATAGAGTTTAAAAGTCATTAAATGTCATTTTAAAAGTTAAAATGCTTGACAGGAGACATTATGGCTTCAGTATAAAGTATTTTTTTTATAGTAGCAGCAGAATGTGTTCTAATTCTCTCTTTTATGGAAGAATAAATAAATATTTTATTTCTGAAATGTGAATAGTATGCAACACCATTCAAAAGTTTGGGGTCACTTAGAATGAAAAAAGAGAAATAAATATCATTGGTCAGCAAGGATGTATTAGACTGATCAAAAGTGACAGTAAAAACACTTAAAATGTTACAAGATTTTTTATTTAAAATAAATGCTGTTCTTTTAAACTTTCTATTCATCAAAGAAAAAACTGTATCACATTTTCCAAAAAAATATGAAGCTGTTTTCAACATTGATAATAATAATGTTTCTTGAGCATCAAATCATCATATTAGAATGATTTCTGAAGGATCATGTGACACTGAAGACTGGAGTAATGATGCTGAATTTTTTTTTTAAATATATTCAAATAGAAAAGTTATTAATAATATTTCACAATATTATTGACATGATTTTACTTATTATTATTACTACGATATTTGGGTATTTTTTGGATTTTAGTGATTCCAATTCCAACTCCAATTCTGCTGATTGATTCAGATTTTTATTGATTCCCAGTTTCGTTTTAAAAAAAAATGAAGTCAAACATTTAGATATCCAATATATTTATTCAGTCTTTTTGCAAAACATTTTGTTGCAGCTGAATACCATGAACAAAAAATCATCAGCCTAAAGAATAACTAACTAATAAACTGGACTAATATAAATTTCAAACATTGATTATGATTTTACTATTTTATTTTTAGTTGGTGTGTAATGTTGCTGTTTGAGCATAAACAACATCTGCAAAGTTATGACGCTCAAAGTTCAATGCAAATAGAGATACCTGTATTTTCTTTTAATGAATTCTCTGTTTAACCCTTAAATGCATAGCTCGGGTCTTTAGTGACCCGGGACGTCATTAACTACCCTCCCTCCTCCTTCATTTTTTAAAGTTAGACATCAACCTTCTTGGTATTCCTCAATCAATTCATTATAAAGAATATAACAAGAAAAAAATCATAAAATTATAAAAGAATTCCTATTTTTGTATTCATTTTTTGTAAAAAATTGTATAGGGTCGCAAACGTCCCGAGGTGTGTATGAGTGTACGTATATTTTTTCTGCACAACAATAATTGAATCTTAGATGATGGAATAAGTGCAATTCACCTTCATTCCACAAGGTGGCAATGTCTGAAACACAATGATGAAGTGACGACTCATTTAGACAGAAAACGAAATAATAAGAAAAACATGAAATGGCTCAGCGATTTACTGCAGAGCAAGTACTGGACGCAATCAAATATGACTGTAACTGTTACTGGATGGATCTGGTGAAGCTGTTAGCGATAGAAATATTGATTTTGAAGATGTTGAAAAATATATAGTTTTGAGAATACGTTTGAGATTGCGAAAGGGCTCATATTCGTGACCTCAAACATAAAACGCCTATTATTTGCTGAATTTACTGGGAAATGAGCGCTGACGAGGACAGTGATGATGGCATTACACATCTGCTCAAACTAAGCCCTTTCAAGCTCCAAAAGGTAACAAAATATGCTTTATTTTATTCTTCTGTAATTGTTACTCTAATATCAGAAGAGTTTTATATTATCGCGACAGGTAATGATCCTTCCGTGGTAGATATAGATCTGGGTCGATAAAGACCCGAATATGTAAGAATGATTGGCGAAACAGTCATGCATTTAAGGATTAAGGACTACAACAAATTGCTGGTAAGGACTAAAATTTTCATAAACCCCGACCCCGAGAAGATGCAACAAAGGGGGCGAGGCCATGTTGGGCTGCTTTAGAGAAGAGGAAGAGTTGTTGTAGTAGAGTGTTGTTGTCATGCCGTCATTTTAAGCCGGACTGCTTCACAAACGAGGGTCAATTCAACACTGGATTTGCACAAAAGATTAACATGAGCTGTTAAAGCTCCGCCCTCTTCTGGAAAGCAGGTTAGGAGCAGCAGCTCATTTGCATTTAAAGGGACACACACAAAAATGGCGTGTTTTTGCTCAAACCCAAATAGGGACAAATTTGACAAGCTACAATAAATTATCTGTGGGGTATTTTGAGCTGAAACTTCACAGACACATTCTGGGGACCCCAGAGACTTATATTACATCTTATGAAAAGGGGCATAATAGATCCCCTTTAAAGTCAAATTCAGTGAGTGATTTTCTTTTTCTTTTGTTCTTTGATTAACAGTAATGACACAGATGGCAGCAGGTTTATTAGGCTGCCGTCACTTTAAGACCTGACGCACGGATCACATGCATAATGCACTGTTACAAATGCGTTTTCTTTCTGTTTAAGTTCACTTAAGACATAACCGACTGGGATTATTTTGACATAGTTTTGTGTGAATTTGTCCTTTCAAGCGCAAGAAGAGTACTCAATTTAGTATTCATGCACTATATGAGAGACTTTTTGTGCGCACGCTCTGGATGTGCCGAGTAAAGAAAACAGCGCTCGAGTGCCAAATCAAGTTCTCTTTCGCATCTTCTTGAGCTTGAATGGTTTAAAACCACATTAAAATGCACACACAGGAATCGATAAGAGGAATTGAAATTCACATTTTATAACAAGTATCCGATTCCTGAATTTGGAATTGATTTTCGATTACCAACCCTAATTATTGATCAAATAAATGCAGCCTTGGTGAGCAGAAGAGACTTTTTTTAATAACTTTAATAGCCTAAATCTTACTAACCCCAAATTTTGAACAGTAGTATAGCTCATATAATTTAGTCTAGAATACATCTGAGAAATGCTGGCGTTCATATTGAGATATCAGACTTTGACTGCGGAATCGGTTTGTGTCTCAGCAATTTTTGAGACGCTGTTGAGACTCGCATATGAGAGCACTTCTGAAGTGAAAAATCTGAGAAGCAGGATGCCTAAGAAAAGGTCTCAGTTTGCTCTCAATGTAATTTCAGTGCTGTTTAGCATGCGTCTCACGTCCCGTGGATGACAAACCCCTTCAACATCTCATCAGGAGCTTTGGTTTATTTCTACCTGAGAAACTGCTGAGGTTCCCAAGTTCTGTGATCTCTCGCAGACACCGCTGTTCATCTCTTGCCAACTGAAAAATATATTCACACTCGGGATGCAAACTACACAACACCTGCAGAGAGAGAAAATGAAATGAGTGATGCACAGAAATGCAGGTCTCCTTTATAACATAACACATACATCCATCCTCAGACACTCGCTCTTACAATTAATTGTGCATGCTGTCCTGACCCACTTTCCAGACGGAAAGCATGAAAGCATGTGCATATGTGCACACTAAAATTGAATGAGAATGTAATGCTAATACCAACACAGAAAACATTACTTCTGATTGCATTAGCACAAAGGTGAAATTTCTTCTTTTTCAATGAATAGCCATTATGCCATATTGAGGTTATTGAAAAGTGACGCTGAGAAGAATTCATTGCAATTTTAACAATGCACTATGTTTCAACCCAATGTTTCCTCTGTAGAGGCAGTTAATTAAGTAGCAGTCGTCAAGAACCATTTCAACATCTGTATGCACGCACATATGTATATGCATAGAAGAGCATTTCAAATGTTATGTTTTGTGTTTTGTAAAATTATGTACATGTAATCAAAGCACTGATTCAGAGTGATTGTATCCAATCAAACAATTCAGTGTGACTGCGTCTCTATGCTGGTTAAGAGTTAAAAAATGATTATGAACTGTAGCAGCTTCTGAAAGCAATTGCAATCAAAGTCTCATGGGTTATTCTCAGAAAACGCTCCCTTTGTGCTACACTCAGGGACATTTTTATTATTGTTCAAGAAGGTTCAAGAAACCAGTATTTCACCACCTCAGGCTCAAAATAACAGGACCAGATATTACAGCATAGGGAGATCCACAAATATCCCCAAAAATTGGATATATATATATATATATATATATATATATATATATATATATATATATATATATATGGGTCAATGACGTGACGGGTCATTTTTTTGTCCAAAGGCCTTAATAATAATATTAAACAAAGATATGACATCCAAAGTTTGTAAAGTAGTACAACTAGATCTCTTTTATTGAATCCAAAAGGTTTTAATTATATTTTGCTACATATAAAGGTATTTTAAAGATTTTGAAGTGTCAAAAGGTCATTTGGTTTAACCGTCCAAAGGCCAATACAGCCAGTTCATTAGTGATTAAAATATCTTAAAATGTAATAAATGTATATATTTTTATTCTGGTATGATTTTATATCATCATATATCAACATAGTGCAAAATGGTATTAAAATTATATGTAGAAGTCGTTGCTTTGTAATGAGAAAGAATGTCGGGAAAATGAATTTCATTGATGTCATTTGGAGTAACCAATATAAAGGGACCATTTGGATCAAGTCATGCGGTCAATATCATGTGACAGGATGTGACATCATTCAAACACCTGCACAGGACCACATGATCGTGAAGCAAAGTAACTAACTCTCTCGTAACTATTTGAAAAATTCATGTTTTCACTTGCTTATACACATGTCCCGAAACATCAGGTCATTCGGTGCAACCGCTATAAAACATGGAAAATGTTTTAATATTTTAAAAACTTGTACTAAATATAAAATGTTTGATTGTCCTTTTTGCTAGCTAGCTAGATATCAGCCTGTTAGCATTGTTTGAAAATATCGTCATTCGGTATAACCAAAAGTGTCATTCGGTAAAACCGAAATTACTTTTTTTTTTTTTAAATGACAATGGCAGTGTTAATTGATTATAAAAAACACATAATCTCATTGTTAACCGTTAATAAAACTTCAAAATGAATTATATCTCCATTATGTTTTTTTACACTTTTAAAAACCTTATTCGTCAATGACCCATATGTATATATGTATATATATATATATATATATATATATATATATATATATATATATATATACATATATACACATATATATATACACACACACACATGCCATTGAACTGTTGTATAAATGCAATATCACACTCGTAGCCGTGCGTTATGGCTGTATATCAGCACTGTGATTGATAATTAGCTAAAGCTGATAGTATTTCTTTGTTATCGAAAGAAAGCCTGACTAGTGATCCAACCCTGTCATGTCCTCTATCAGTATGCAACGAACATGACACTGATCGAAATCCTGTTTATTCTTGACATTTTATTTAAAGTTTTTTCTCAAAATTTAACAAAGTTTATTCTCAATTTATTTAAACTTTTTTTTCTCGAAATGTAATGATTTTTTTCCTGAAACACGACTTTATTCTCAAAATTGAAGTTTATTCTCTACATTTGATTTCAACTTTTTTCTAGAAATTTAATGAGTTTTATCTCGAAACAAAACAACTTTATTCTTGAAATTTAATGATTTTATTCTCAACATTAAATTTGGACTTTTTTCTCGAAATTCTCTAAACGAGTTTAATGTCACATATAATGACTATAATCTCGAGATGGTTTTATATTTTTATTATTGCTTGGCCCTAATCCTCTTATGTAAATATAGGCTATACAGCACACAAATGCCACCATTTCCTGAGAATTACTCTCATATCCTTACTCTCAAAGTTTTTGCCAATAATATTTTGAAAAGTTAAAAAAGAGATGCGAAGAGTTCACATAAGTTCAACAATATGCTTCTTCACAGCCCGCACAGTAAGTGTATTTGTACGTGCTCTAGTCAGTCTTTTAAGATAAATAATCTCCAAAGCAGTCACGTCTCTCTGCTACAAGGGGAAGCTTTCACTGAATGAACAATAGAGGTCAGCGGCAGCGTATTGTTCATTAAAAGATTTGCTCAAAAACACTGAACCGTTCAAGACCATAAACAAGTCTACAGAGAAGGCAGGCTTGTGTGTTTGCTCTGCATGATGCTCTTTAGTCTCATATAGCAGCTCTATCTCATCGTAACCATAGACTTTCTCGCCGTTTATATCTCTTCATCTATTTCTTTTAAATCCTCCAAGTCTTAGAGACGCATGAAAGAGTTTTGCCAGTTGATATTATCACTTGCCATTTTCAGTGTCTATAAAGCACAGTTGGACAACAGAAGAGGAGAAAGACTAAAAACAAGAAATATCGAGGTAACATAAACTACAGTTAGTAAATTAAAATATACTGTAACTAGTGTTAGGTTTATTTCTTTATTAAGTAATCTGAAAAATAAGTAGGGATTACTCTTAATTTTTCTGTAAGTTACTTCTGATGTAACTGCATTGAATACTGTGTCTGTAGACTATAGAACAATTCTATATAAAACAATAGTAGATTTAACATTTAACATCTAATGTTAAAATGTATGTTTTTAATGTAATTTAAATTTTGATTCTCCCTGTAAATACTTTGGTCAGTTCAAGAATAATTTATGCTATTTTATATTATTTATTCGAGAATTAAAAGAGATATTTTATGTCTATCCTTCACTCTTAAAAAATGCTGAGCTAAAAACAACCCAAGTTGGGTTGAAAATAGACAAACTCAGCAACTGGGTTGTTTTAACCCAGCTGTTGGGTTAAATGTTTGCCCAACATGCTGGGCAGTTTTATTTAACTCAACTATTGTTTAAAAATGACAATATGGATGGCTTAAAATGAACCCAAAATAGGTTGGAAATTAAAAATCAAGACATATAATTACTAGAGGAAACAATAATAATCAAAAGGTGAACATTTATTCATAGCAATTCAATAAAAGTGTATTGTTTAATTATCATTTATTAAACTTATCAATAAAAGTTCATTTATTAAACATATTAATAATTGTTAATTTCCAACATATTTTGGGTTCATTTTAAGCAAATAATACAGTAATTTTTAAACAATAGTTGAGTTAAATAAAACTACCCAGCAGGTTGGGCAAACATTTAACCCAAATGCTGAGTTAAAACAACCCAATCGCTGGGTTTATCCATTTTCTGGGTTGTTTTTAACCCAGCATTGTTCAGAGTGGTCTATTGTTATACTGGTCGAGGATGGGATTTAGAAAGCAATTAGTAAGTAATGCAATACTTTTCAGAGAGAGTAATTAGTACAGTAATTACACTGCTGAAGATGCAATTAATAGCTAGTAATTAATTACACTGACTGTAACAAATGTATTGCTTATTCTTAGTTATTATTAGTTAATGCATTAACTAAGGTTAACTAATGAAACCTTATTGTAAAGTTTTAACAAAAAAACAAAAATGCTTTAAGAACATAAAGCCTAATTTTGGAGCACTTAGATTTTGTGCATTGTGACATTGTTCATTTATTTCAAACAAACAATTTGTTTATTAATTAATATAAAATACATTACTGAAGACTGGAGTAATGATGCTGAAAATTCAGCTTTGCATCACAGGAATAAATTACATTTTACAATATATTCAAATAAAAAAAATATTTTAAATTGTAATAATATTTCACAATATTACTGTTTTTATAGTATCTTTAATTAAATAAATGCAGCTTTGGTGAGCACAAGAGACTTATATTCAAACTTTTGACTGTGAGACAGTGAAATTGCGAACTGATGGAAATGCTTATAAAAATGAAGCAACCGGAGGAAGAGCCTTCCTGAGAGACCCTCCAGAGATGACCACTTTGGAGAGCCGTTGAAGGGTGACTTTCCACCACGAGTTCATTCTGTCCCGCTTTGAACCAAAGTACCAGCACTTAGTTAGGATCAAAAACCCCATCCAGGAACATTCTTTACAAGGCTGCCCTAAGAACTAATAAATCTAATTCTTTTTATTCATCTCTCATGATGAAAAACTACGGAGAGCCCTTCAAAACGAACGGAGTGAGATTAAATGAAACTCAACCCTTCAATCTCTGAATATATGTCTTCTGAGAAGCCCAGCCAACCTATATTAGCCACTGCTAAACAATAGCATTGCTGAAAATCCTAAAATGTTTTTGTCTCATCATGCTATGAAATCTCAGTGTAAAAGCAGCGAAATCTCTACCAATCCCCCAATCTTGATGCAATGCCATTAAATAAAATAAAATATAAATAAATAAATAAATAACAAAGACAAATATAAGCACTAAACATAAAACACAGCATTATGAATCAAAACCTATAGAGGACTGTAAGTTTGCATCACCCTGGTTCACTTGACAAAAACCCAAAAGGATTTTTCCATTGACTTTTGTTATATTGCAGAAAATAAGCAGTGTGACCATTTATGATTCTTACCAAGTTTTTCATCATGATAATCTTCACAAAATAAACAACTTAAATCAATTTTGAAGCCTAACTACAATCAGTAAAAAGTCATCCACAGTCAGGATCATTAATATGTACGTCCCCAATATTTGCATATGCCAGCCCATGTTCAAGGCATTAGACAAGGGCAGCCATTATTAACGTCTGGATCTGTGCACAGCTGAATCAACAGACTAGGTAAGCAAGCAAGGACAATAGCGAAAAATGGCAGATGGAGCAATAATAACTGACATGATTCATGATAACATGATATTTTTAGTGATATTTGTAAATTGTCTTTTTAAATGTTTCGTTAGCATGTTGCTAATGTACTGTTAAATGTGGTTAAAGTTACCATCGTTTCTTACTGTACGGAGACAAGAGCCGTCGCTATTTTCATTTTTTAACACTTCCAGTCTGTATAATTCATAAACACAACTTCATTCTTTATAAATCTCTCCAACAGTGTAGCATTAGCCCATTAGCCATGAAGCACAGCCTTAAACTCATTCAGAATCAAATGTAAACATCCAAATAAATACTATACTCACATGATCCAACGCATGCATGCAGTATGCATGATGAACATCTTATAAAGATCCATTTGAGGGTTATATTAGCTGTGTGAACTTTGTAAATGCACTGTATTATAGAGTCGCGAGCTTGGGGCAGGGGGCGCGCGATTTAAAGGGGCCGCAGCCTGAATCGGTGCATAGTTAATGATGCCCCAAAATAGGCAGTTAAAAAAATTTGCAGTCCTAAGCGCAAGTCTCAGGTTTCTTTGGGAAGTTAAGAAACCAGAGCTTCTAAAGGCAGCTGCAGTGATGCAATGAATTTATCAATCAGCGATTGGCTTTTTTACTTAGAAGGCGGGACGTATGTTCCGCCATATTGCGTGTTGCCTTTACAAGACAAGAGCTTTTAAAAAATCTCAAGGGGGTATTACTGATGTATTTTAGGTCATAAAACGTGAAAATATCTTGAGCTTGTATGAATCACAGACCTTATTTCAGGCATTAAAACCCATTCAAAAAACCCATTGACTTCAGGACGATGGAACTGAAAGTGTAAAAAGTGAATTCATTTGCGGGGTTTGGCCTACAGAATAAGTCATCCCTGCAGTACTAGATAGCAGCAACAGCCTTACATGGTCAGTTTTCACCTGAAAAACATTGCTGTCACCTTCCCCTGGTATCCATTATCCCAAAACCCAAATGAAAATATGCATCACATCATCAGAATAACCTCCAGTCATCATCCGCATGTTTCTGAACTGGCAGCGTATCCAAGACATCTGAATAGCTCTGTTGCTCTGTGTCCTGTAGAAACTCTCACTGATTTGCTGCGTGAGTGCAATGCATGTGTGTAAAAACCTTCTCGGGTGTAACCTCACCAGATATTTTCCTGCTAGTAGAAAGGAAAGGTGAAAATAAAGTGTAAAGGCGATGAATCTTTAGTGCATAAGAAAGCAGGTCAAGCTGAACTCACTATCCACCCAACATCATCCCTTTAGTTTTCACTAAGCTGCCAAAAACTCTCCTCTGATAGCAGTAATCCAGACAGAGCTCTGTAACCATTATACGCTTTACTCTATTTTTAGAAAGTTAGACTAGAAACATTCCAAAATGCCCTGGACTAGAATTGATTTTGTGAGAGAGGCCTCCCCTGGGTGCTTTTATATGGGTGTTACTTCAAGTTGTTGCTTCAAGGTTACGTTATCCGTCAGGACACAGCTGAATGAGGTTACTTATTATCAGGGTAAATCTCATGAAAACTGTCTGTGTCATATTTCACCTCAAAATCAAAAGAAAAATACAATAAATGGTATTCTACGTTAAGAAAATGAAGCCTAATTTTGGACCACTACATTGTGAAATTGTTCATTTCAAATAAACAAATCGATAAGTGTGTGCATGTTTATATCAATTATGAATTAATATGAAATATATATATCTATCTACAGTGGGTACGGAAAGTATTCAGACCCCCTTAAATTTTTCACTCTTTGTTATATTGCAGCCATTTGCTAAAATCATTTAAGTTCATTTTTTTCCTCATTAAAGGTGCTAAAGAGGATGTTTTGTTTTATACATTTTTGCAATATTACTTGAAACTGTCTTTACTAACTGATAAAAGACTATTTATTAGGTGCACTGAAAGGAATAATATTAATATACATCATCTGTGCACGAGGTAGGGCCTTAAAAACATCAGCCAATCATTTACGGGATCATCGCGTAAACGATTGGCCCTCTGGCTTGTCAATCACTGGCGTGACGTTCCTTGTGAGAGACGAGCGCGGCTGTCCGCTCCAGTAACTTTCCACACTCTACAGGCGCCGCATGCAATGTTTTTGTCAGGAGACAGGAATAACAACTGCAGATTATGAGTTACCTGCGGTGAGTCCGACATAATGAATCCAAAAAACACGACACAGCGAATGCCGGTGGTAAACACTCGTGTTCCAATACGAGTGTTTACGAGTTTTGGGAGGCGTTCCTTTGAAATGTGTTGTGAAGGAGGGGGGTTGTTCTTACGCATGCGCTCATTTCAAAAACTCAGTAACAGTCTTTGGATTCTCAGTCGACGAACAAAAATCCTCTCTATCACCTTTAATGTACACACAGCACTCCATATTGACAGAAAAACACAGAATTGTTGACATTTTTGCAGATTTATTAACAAAGAAAAACTGAAATATCACATGGTCCTAAGTATTCAGACCCTTTGCTGTGACACTCATATATTTAACTCAGGTGCTGTTCATTTCTTCTGATCATCCTTGAGATGGTTCTACACCTTCATTTGAGACCAGCTGTGTTTGATTATACTGATTGGACTTGATTAGGAAAGCCACACATCTGCCTATATAAGACCTTACAGCTCACAGTGCATGTCAGAGCAAATGAGAATCATGAGGTCAAAGGAACTGCCTGAAGAGCTCAGAGACAGAATTGTGGCAAGGCACAGATCTGGCCAAGGTTGCAAAAAAATTTCTATTTTATAATATATATACACACACACAACAGTTCTTTCTGGTTCTCGAATCTGATTGGCTGAGAGCCATGTGATATTCTAGTGATATTCTAGATATACGTATGATATTCTAGATAACAGCACTCCTACCTTTTCACTGTTTGTATCACTTCGCTTAAAGCGACTATCATGGCGGCCAAGCAAATCCACCGTATTTTTTACAAATTCTACACTTGTTGTACCACGAACTGTAGTTTTAAGAGTTTTTTAGGCGAGAATGTAGTTGTTTAGACCTGAAATATGTGACTTTAGACGTTTTCAAAAATGCGAGCTCCAGCCAGCGGCGTTCAGTGCTCGTGTACCCGCCGAGAACAGCCGTGATGATATACAGCCATATCGCATGGCTACTCGTGTGATATTGCTCATTCATATATATATATATATATATATATATATATATATATATATATATATATATATATGAGTGGGTACACAAGTGCTGAATGGCTGCTGCCTGGAGCTCGCATTTCCGAAAACTAAACAAATTGTGAATGATTAAATGTGTGTCACATATTTCAGGTCTAAACACTAAAGTATGAGCATTTGGAAAGAAAATGTGCTCAATTGTGATGTAAATAATGTCACAATGCAAAAAAAAAAAAAAAAAAAAATCTTTATGCAAAATGTATGTTCTTGTTATTTACTTTTGATTTGGAGTGAAATATGGCTGTGACATTTCTTTATAAGAGTCATTCATCTGTTATCATGCTGTATAAAGTGATGGAATCCACTAGTATTTACTGTATGCATGATGAATCAAAATGTCAATTTTGACTCGGTAAAATCTTTCTGAGTAAGTGTTGATTTGTAAAGATTCAGCCTCATTTAATCATCCTTTCATAAGGTCTCACACACACTTCATTGCATAAAAAAAAATATTTACGCACAACCACCATGTTCCACTGTCATTTACATCTAATATCGGCGGTTACTAAACTTGACCCGTACGCTCTGACATGCTCAGAGTCGCAATCGGTTTGATTAGTGGAAAAATGAGAGAAGAGAGCCAGTGCTTTTGTCACTAATGCTTTAGATTCTCTACACATGAAATAAAAAGCGAGTCCATTAATGCATTCATGCTGTTACTAAGACATCACTCACAATTGGATTCAGAGGATTTCAGAGCTGCAAGCTGTGGATATTTTACCCAACATGTTCTTCTGTCCCTGGTTTTTTATTTCTCTGCTCCTGCTATTGAAGCATGCGTTTCATAAAAACAAATAAATATTATTATTGGCTTTTACTTTCTGGTTTTGATGCTGAGCTGAACTGTGTGTGCTGTAATGCAGACAGCAACAATTAGTATACACTAATTATTCACTTAAAGACAATTTTACATCTTCTGAAGAAAATGTAAGTGACAGTAGCCTGTACAAAACTCACTGCCATGATGTTAGGGGGTTGTTGGTTGGTTGCAGGCGTTGCTATGTGGTTGCTAGGGCATTTTACACCAAATTAAAACACTTTAAAGTCTCTCTGGTCCCTTCTTTTTGAAAGAAGTTTCTTCTGCTCACCAAAACTGCATTTATTTGATCAAAAAATACAGCAAAAACAGTAATATTTTGAAATATTATTATGATTTAAAATAGCCGTTTTCTATTGTAATATATTTTAAAATGTAATTTATTCCTGTGATGACAAAGCTGAATTTTCAGCATCATTACTCCAGTCTTCAGTGTCACATGATCCTTCAGAAATCAATCTAATATGATGATTTGCTGCTCAAGAAACATTTCTGATTATTATCAATGTTGAAAACAGTTGTGCTGCTTCATATTTTGATGGAAATCGAGATACATTTTGTTCAGGATTCTTTGATTAATAAAGAAGAGCATTCGTTTAAAGTCACCATGAATCAAAATAACATCCCCTCCCTCATCAGTGTCTCAACTCGAGGGCGGCGCAACCTGTCACTCACATGAGATTCACCAATAGCAAACCACAACCATCCAATCAATTCCCCATGGACAAAATCAAGTTCCGCCCTAAAATTTTTCTTTTTCATGAAAACATTTCACTCGGATATACATTATATAAGAATACATATTTATAAATATAATATAAAAGACTATCATAACTTCCATTTCATGCTGAAATTATTTAATTATTTATCTAAAAAAAAAACTTTCTGACCCTTAACAATAGTAACGCTTGTCTCAGCCTGCACAGATATATTTAGAATATGCATCTTGAAGAAAGCCTTGTATTATGAATGCAACAACTAATCTAAAGCCGACACGCCAACCGAACCACTGATTCCATTGATGAATTCCGAAGGGCTGAAATGTTAATGTACTTCTGCAAAGAAAATGAGAAAGAAAACGCTTATTTGTATGGGCACTTAGAAAAAAACACCTGCTCCATATCAAACCACCTGTCTCGCTTACAGAGAGCTCTATTATAACTGCGCATCCTCCCTGGAGAACATTAATCTCCATTCTACAGGACAGCACACAGATCCATTAACCGCCCCGTTTCCAAGAAGGGTCCCCCAGTTCAGCTCGTAGATGGCACTTTTGCAACCACATTTACTTCATATAGGCGGGTTTCGGAGCAGTTGCCAAGGAAATGGTCACACAAGTGTACAACTAGATGCACCAGAGGAAAGTTGAGTGTGTGCTTATTTATGACTGCGAGATCATTTTGAAGCCTTCTCTTCATTTGGAGACAAAATCCACATACACCTGCATTTACCAGGCATAATGGATGGTTTAAAAACTAAAAGTCAATTTGAAACACAAGAAGTCAAAATATCCAGATGAGCTGACAACCGTCTTTGAGAGAAAGTTAGACGTGTGTCCAAATAGGCCTATATCTGTATCTGAAGTCATTTCACTTGCTCTCAAATCCACACCGCATGGAGAATTTAACACTCCACAAAAGAGAAACAGCAAATGGCATACTCTAACCTCGACATCAGACAGCAACCTTGGCATCAGAAGCATTGCAATTTCTGTTTTCCATCTGTGCTGGAGTTTAGAGTGGCTAAAACACAAAGATGCGGGTGATGGAGGAAGACCATTATTTGCAGCGGTGGGAAACAAGGAAGCATGTTCTGGCCATTAGAAGAACCTCAAAACACACTCAGTGATACTTTACAAGAACTGATTACACCTCCCTGCATCATATTTGCTGAATGAAATCCAGTACTTGTTTCTTACTCATTTTTAGGTGCTGATTCCAAAAACAGTCACTTTCTCACATATGATGTGCATTTCCTAGCATTTTTGCTTTTGACAACCATTTGTGAGGTGAAGAAGTCTTGTATTATCCTTTAACCCTCATGGGTCTGAGGATTTTTGGGGCCCTGGAGAAGTTTTGACATGCCCTGACATTTGTGCTTTTTTCAGTTGTTCATAAACATATTAATGGAAAAAGTGTCATTACACTGTATTCAGCACAAACTAGGCTACCATAATATGTAAGAAACATTTATGTACATGTTTGTGTTTTTGAAGGAATAACATTTATGCGTGGTTATTGAAAAAACAAAAAATTATGAACAAAACAAAATTATGTAAAAATTATCCTGCCTACTCCTTCATATAAAACAATATATTGATTTAGTTTTTGTAAGATACTTTTTGTCAAGAAACACAGTATGCGTGGAGGCGTGAATCATCATGAATAATGCTGTAATTCACACCTGAGAAGACAAAAGAATCGCATAATGACCTGTAATGACCTATATCCGCATTAGCGGATAATGAGCTGAATCACGGGCGTCTGACATGTGTCTCTTTTCATACAGATTACATACATTTGTGATTAGTATTCACTTAGTTACAGTTCATTTTCTGAGAACTATCAGATTGGACTTCATTCAGAGGGAGACGAGAGATCACGCATCATGTTAGTTTTCTTTATTTTACAAAAAGCACAAAAATGGTGTATAACTCATAATTGTATGCAACACGGAGTATTTTGAGTCTCTTTCACACTGGTAAGAAAAAAACCGAGGCGGTATCGCCGGTGTGACCGCCGACCCGAGGGAGTTAATCACCAGAAAAACTGCCACAAACAAATTCCTCTCTTCCTCCGAGTCAGGTTCCAACTATCCGTTCAATTCGCAGCCGTTTTTTTACATGCATGACATTATTTTATGCCTAACCCTGATTTCAAGGTTAGAATTATGGTCAGTGACAGAAGAAAATGCAAACTTGACCTTTTCTGCTACATCTGTGGGTGTTTTACTACATCCAAACATCGACAGAAATCTACAGATTTTGTGAAAAAGGCTTATTTATTTATAAACTTGTATTTCTTTGTGTCACATTTATGTTCTGTTCTTATGAGTTTGTTTGTATTTTATCACGTTCCTTTGTTCAGTTTCCCGCCATTATTTAGTTACCTTGGTTACTGATTAATTAGTGTCTTCAGTTCAGGTGTGTCTAGTTAGTTTCTCCCTTTGTCTGCCTTCAGTTTGAGTTAGTTCCTTGTCCTGTATTGTCTTTATTTAAGAGTGTGTTCATGCTGCTGCTTTGGTTCTCCAGTTATCTCCTACGTTTTGATTCTCTTGTTATCTCCTGAGTTTAATTAAAGACTTTGTATCTGCACTTCCTTGTGTGGTGACTAGGACACACCAGGACTTTGACACTTTGACATTAAATGAAGTATTTGAATACATTTTTATACATTTTAAATTATAATAATTTAACAAGTTAAAGTTATAATTTATCATAGAAGTTAAATTATACATTTTGATTAAAGCCTAAACTTTTGACATTTAACTGCTTTGACATTTAAAAATCTTCTTCATTCTTATTTTGTGGAAAAAAGATTGGTCTTTATTGGAATTTTTTGTTTTTATCATCAAACTAGGTAATATTAACCCTTGTGTGGTCTTCGTTTGGGAAGTACACTCAGGGTCTTCGGGGTCTCCACAGACCCCAGGCAACAAAATGCAATTTTGTAACAAAATACTTTTTTTTTTTTTTTTTTTTTTTTCTCTGTTTATTAATGTTTTTACTCCATGTTTGTACAGTTTTTGGAGGATTTATCATATTTTTTAAATTTATATAAATAAATTAAAAAATATTTTTAAATAGGTTTTTATACAAAAACAGCTTTTTATGTAAAATTCACTTTATAAAAGACCCACATTTCTAAATTGAATTATTCATGGGGATAATTTGACATGGTTTAGTGTAAGATTTTTGCCCATCTTTTGGAAAATGCAGTTTTAAAAGTAAAAAAAAACTATCATTATTTACCAGTAGATGGCTGCAGAGCTCTACTATATGCTATGTGCTATTTGACTGACTGAAAGACATCTTTTCACAAGTTTTTTTTCCGTTGGATTCATATCTAAATATTATGAAATCATAATTATAACAATAAAGGCTATTTTTTTGTCAAAGTTTATTATTTTTGTAATGAAAAAAATCTGTTTTTCAATATTTTTACATTATGATGAGACTCCACTTAGAAAATGGACAAAATTCATCCTCAAAATCAACATTTTTGAAAAACTTATTTTTTTCAGTACAAAAAAAATGCTAAACTTTGACAAAAAGTAATTTTTATTGTTATAATTGTGATTTCATAACATTTAGAAACTATGAAAAGATGTCTTTCAGTCAGTCAAATAACACATAGCACATAGTGGAGCTCTGCAGCCATTTACTGGTTAAAGTGATTTTTTTTTTTTACTTTTACAACTGCATTTTCCAAAAGATGGGCAAAAATCATACACTAAACCATGTCAAATTATCCATGTTATCCCCATGAATGAAAGTTAGAAATGTGGGTCTTTTATAAAGTGAATTTTACATAAAAAGCTGTTTTTGTATAAAAAATATTTATTTATTTATTTATTTATTTATTTATTTATATAAATTTAAAAGATATGACAAATCCTCCAAAAACTGCACAAGTATGTAGTAAAAACATTAATAAACAGAGTAAAATTACATTTGTTTTTTAAAAAACAATTATTTTGTTTCAAAATTACATTTTGTTGCCTGGGGTCTGTAGAGACCCCGAAGACCCTGAGTGTGCTTTTTTTTTTTTTTTTACACTAACATAAAAACAAGCCATCACTCCAATTTTTTTTTTCTTTGTAGATCTAGAAAGTGTTAACAACTGTACAGTTGCATGTCATTTGGACAAAGAGAACATTTTTTTTTTATTTGAGCAAACGTCGTTTGGGGTCTAAAAAGACCCCAAAGACTCTATAAGGGTTAAGCCTTGTGATAGGGACCCGAGCGGTCACCAGGAGAATCACACCAGGACGAAAAAAATGGAGGGATGTTGGAAAGATGCTTATTTACAGCAGATGTGCAAAAATGTGCAAATAAATATGGTTAAGAGAAAATAAAAAGGTTATCAATAAAAACAGTCTAAAAACTAGAACTTCAATGTACTAAAACAGTACAAACTCTCCTCATCATCTATCAAGGCCAGCGTTTCAGTGCTCTCACGCAGCACTTCAATAACCTTATTCAATATCTCAAAACCCCTGATCAGTCCTCCAATCTTCTAGTGACATACGCACATTTTCCTGCTTGATAATTGGAACATTAACTCATGCCTCACCATATGATTAATAAATAGAGAAACAAAATGATTAAGAACAAGAGTAGTTCAAATAAATCAATAAATACAATAAATAGGATAGGTAAAACCAACATACAATTGCACAAACATTTTCATAAATAGCTAAAAAGAGCAATTCCCACATTCACGCTTTCTTTAAGGCCACGCCCACTCAGCTAAAACACGAAATATAAAACAACAAACCCTATGTACAGTAAATGTTATAAAATCCATAGGAATAGTAAGAACACAGTAAAAACAGTGACATTTCTCCATCGCAAGCCTTTGTTCCAAGATGCAGGACTCTGCTAAACACGACTTTAAAATATTTATTTACTGGGGTTTCATCAGGTCACAGGCAAAAATTAAAAAAGTAAGCTAAATGAGTAAGTTAACATCAGAATCATAAAAATATCCTGCCCTCAAATGATGTATTAAGCAACCTTCTGACAGAGAACTCGCACGTAAAATGATTGACAGCAAAGAGTCTTTCTGCTTGTCCAGGTATTTTAATTAGCTAAAAAGCGCGGGCCGCTCCCGACTCTTTTTCTCAGTTTACTGAGTCTATGAGCCAGATGTGGAAAAATCGCTTACTCTACCTTTAAAGCAGCGCCTTAACGGCTGAGCAAACATGCAATGCAATAATGAATTAAGAGCACATTGATTAAGATCATATTCTCGCAGTGCCCAAAATAATATTTAGCAAAACAATACAAAGTTAATACAGGAGATAAGAATAAAACACAATACAGTCTCTTCCCGTGCGCGTGGATTAACTGAATTAGCTAGCTGGACCACAAACTACACATTAAAAGTAATTCCTTGTTATAAAGATGCTTCTCACACAAATGTGCTTTGTAAAAAGCATATATATGCAAGCATAAAAAAAACAATGCAGTAAGTTTTCAAATGAAATGCATCTCGTTAGTTGCATGTATTATGTGTAGCGTTACTGTCAACTTCAGTTTTCCTAATAAAGAACAGTGGTGAATAAATTAGTTTGTGCATACTCACAGCTGTAAGAGATGTCAAGCACAGGATCCCACGAACACACGAACGCATGTCTCCAGTCTTGCCCACAGCGCGCGCTGACAGCTGTAGTTGGATCAAATGCTTTATAGACCGAGTCTGACCAATCAGAGGAGAGAGAGAGAGAGAGAGGAGAGGAGCGCATATCATTCATAATACTGCTGCTACACATGGCGCGTTGAAAACCATTGCATCTCTACTGCAGGGAATTGCAACAAATGCACTTTTTACAGCTCAGTTTACTTTCCTCAGACGGGATGAGAACCTGTTTTTGAATGACTGTATTGATGTTCCTCAAACACAAGCATATCTTATCAAAACTGCTTAAAGTTTAATGTAAATTTCTTGAATTTTTCATTTTAGGTGCACTACAACATCTATTTATTCTATTTATTTTTGCAAATGCACATTTTAAAAACACTTAAATGGTGCTCTTAGTATATTTTATTTATTTATTGCAATTAAAGGCACACTATGTAACTTTTGGCCCTGTAGCAGTTGCATGCATTTTGCAAAAAACATTGTTTTGTTGTGCTTCGGCTCTGCATGACTGTGCGGATGAATATAGTTACCATTCTGCTCATAAACCATTCAACACTAGGCTTAAGATATATAATCAGCTTAGACTTAAAGGGTAAATATAATGAAAATCTGACTTTTTCTGTGTTTAAAGGTGCCATTGAACGTTTTTTTTTTTTACAAGATGTAATATAAGTCTAAGGTGTCCCCTGAATGTGTCTGTGAAGTTGCAGCTCAAAATACCCCATAGATTTTTTTAAATAAATTTTTTGAAATGCGCCGATTCAGGCTGCGGCCCCTTTAATTGCTCGCGCTCTCCGCCCCCTCCTGAGCTCTTGACTCTATCATTGCATAAACAAAGTTCACACAGCTAATATAACCCTAAAAATGGATCTTTACAAAGTGTTCGTCATGCAGCATGTCTAATCGCGTAAGTATGGTATTTATTTGGATGTTTACATTTGATTCTGAATGAGTTTGATAGTGCTCCGTGGCTAACGGCTAATGCTACACTGTTGGAGAGATTTATAAAGAATGAAGTTGTGTTTATGAATTATACAGACTGCAAGTGTTTAATAATGAAAATAGTGACGGCTCTTGTCTCCGTGAATACAGTAATAAACTATGGTAACTTTAACCACATTTAACAGTACATTAGCAACATGCTAACGAAACATTTAGAAAGACAATTTACAAATATCACTAAAAATATCATGTAATCATGGATCATGTCAGTTATTATCGCTCCATCTGCCATTTTTCGCTATTGTTCTTGCTTGCTTACCTAGTCTGATGATTCAGCTGTGCACAGATCCAGATGTTCTGGCCTTGTCTAATGCCTTGAACATGGGCTGGCATATGCAAATATTGGGGGCGTACATATTAATGATCCTGACTGTTATGTAACAGTCGGTGTTATGTTGAGATTCACCTGTTCTTCGGAGGTCTTTTAAACAAATGAGATTTATATAAGGAGGAAACAATGGTGTTTGAGACTCACTGTATGTCATTTCCATGTACTGAACTCTTGTTATTCAACTATGCCAAGGTAAATTCAATTTTCAATTCGATGGCACCTTTAAGTGCTATAATCAGGTCCCCGGTGCATCTACCAACCCAGAAAATGTCAAAAGGACAACCCAGTAACTTTGTTTTGGCAAACCTTTCTCTTCAAGCATGTGAAAAAACGAGCCACTCAGATTTCGCCCCTCTAGTGATGTATGAAGGGGATCTTATTATAATATTACCGCCCCTTAATCTGCACGTTTCCACCCATGGCGCCGCCTTTTTGTTTTCGCAAGCGACAGCGGTGCATCAGTTCTAACGCATGGCAAAAGTTCGAGCAAAGCATGCTAACTGTTCTGTCGTTGGCTGCACAGACGAGCAGACTGGATAGACTGCAAGTTGACCCGGGCAAGCTTGATTGCTAAAAAAAAGAGTGTTTCTGTCCAAGAGATATTTTGGAAAAAAATATTAGACCATTCACAGCATTTGATAGCAATCATAAATGTTAGCCTGGTGTGTATGGCTCTGTTTGGCAAACAGGTACGCTATGTATAGTGGGCGTCCATACGGGATTTGAACAAAAAATTAACATGACGACACATGCTAGTCAATGAGTTGAATCAACTCCACAGCAACTACATAAATTTATCCACTAACCATTCAGAAACGTCCAGTTTCATTCTAAAAGTTGTAACTTCTTCCTGAGTCTCTCCATCAGTGTCGACTCCGGTTTGAACAATGTAAGGCTGAACACCGTTACTGACAATCCTCATTTTGGCTGAGTGAGATTCTCCAGCTTTGTTGTTGTTGAGCAACTGAAGCGCAAGCTGTTCCTCTTCTGGAAAGGGGGCCGGGAGCAGCAGCTCATTTGCATTTAAAGGGACACACACAAAAACGGCGTGTTTTTGCTCAAACCCAAATAGGAGCAATTTTGACAAGCTATAATAAATGATCTGTGGGGTATTTTGAGCTAAAACTTCACAGACACATTCTGGGGACACCAGAGACTTATATTACATCTTAAAGGGGGCATAATAGGTCCCCTTTAAAGGGGCTCTATGTAAGATTTTTACTTTAATAAAGCATAAAAATACCCCAGTATGTTTGCAGATATTTAGGAAACATGCTAAGTTCACCTACTTGTTCCTCAGAAAAACATTTCTACAGCCAGATATTCTACTTTGAAATGTGTGTTCCATGTCGGAATGTCTTTGTTTTGGTCTGTGCGAAACCGTGTGCTGCCAGTTTATCCAATAGTATTTCAACATCACAGGTTGCCAGTTAGCAGAAAACACTGCATATTGCAACCACGGAAACCAATAAACAAACTGGGAATCGCAGATTCCACTTGACCTAAAAGCCTCTGAATCCATCTAAATATCTCTATGAACAACAGCATATTAAATCAGATAAATTAACTCATCAGTGTACAGTGTTTAAGTCTCCTCAGCTTTCATTGTCTATTGCACTCCCTATTGTTGCTGGCAACCTGTGTCTTTGAACGGGGTTGGGGCAAACAATATTTTGAAATTGGACTGCAGTACCTATTTTGAACACTAGGTGTCATTCCTACATAGAGCCCCTTTAAAGGATCTCAAGCTGACTAGCTGAAGACATTACTGTATCTATACCCATAAACAGACACACTGTCATGATCACCAGCTGGAGTGCCCTATTTAGCCACCAGAGGGCACTCCAACACGGACTATTGTTCACCTCAGTTGGACTTCAATTCCCATAACCCACTCATTATCCCGTTCATTGCACCTAGCTGTTTTGTGTTTCATCATTAGTGTCTGTCTATTTATTCCTGGTTTGTTTCTGCTTTTGTTATTGTGGTTTCATTTACGGTTACCGGCTTCTGTTGTTGTTTTCTTTGCTTTTGTATGGACTGTTCTATGGAGTTTGAGCCTTGCCTGTCTTTGGATTTACGTTTTGGATTACCCCATTAAAGCTGCATATGGATCTTACCTTCTTGTCTCTGTGCCAAACGTGACACACACTTCCTAGGAAAACACACACGGGTGAGTGACGCATGTATGCAAATTCCTGCGAGAACCATCCAAGCAAGTCTAAAATATAAACACATATAATAGGCTTACTATAGTAAATCAGGGTAAGACAAAATCATGTTTTGGAAGAAAGAGTAACGATGTATTGACTGTATTTTTTAAATTTTGTTCATTTTGAAATGATTTTTTGTTTTTAAAACATGTGATTTCCAGAAAAAGCCGTTTTATTTTACATAGAGAAGGCAATGTCATGTGAACCACCAAGTTACTAGCAGAAAGATGGGTCACTACAAAGATCTAATGAGCAACAACACACCACATACTGCCAATACAGATGATAAAAGCTCATTTAGTCCTATTTCGGAAAAACGTACATATAAAAAGCCAGTTAATCATCACATGCACGCATATATACAAATGCATATGTGTTATACAAAAACTGTTGCACTGATGTTGAACTGATAAAACTTTATTACATTTAAAGGGTTCTGCAAATTGTAAACATTGATTGCATAGATTCACAAATACCATAATTAAAATCAGTGACATTCATGAATTATTCACAATTTCCTGAACAACGGCTTTTAAAAAGTACTTCAGAAGTATCAATTTATTTAAAATACCATTACTCTTGTAAAAGAACAAGACCTATTAAGAAAATATTTGAAAATTGCACATAGTTCAAAAAGGAGCTTGAGATGGGATATAAATATATAAACAAATCTTAAGAGCAGCAGTTCAGCTTTGTCACCGGGAAAATTATATGTGAACCTTACATGCAATGAATAAACGTGTGTCTGGAATATTTGCTTTCAAAGTCCATTAAATGCACATTTAATACCCTTAGTGTTCATATTACTAATGTTTGATGAGCTCCAAGGATGAGGATTCAGAAATGCATATTCTACAGTTTAGAGAAAACAGAAATGAACATTATGAATGTGAGTAATTTGCAAAAAAATATACTCTGTGCAAGTGCTAAAGTATGTGCCATTTCATTCAATGTATTGTAAGCAAAATTACTGCATAGACTGAGTAGAATAATAAAAAAGTGCCATATTTGCATGTGTATACATTCTGCATATATAATATAATGGTATTATTTATAGTTAAATATTACAATTGCTGTCAGGCAATTTGACCTAGCTGTTGGGGACTACAAAATTAAGTGAAACTGATATAGGACATAAACATCTTATATTATCCAGCTTTGAGTAAAAAAAAAAAAAAATGACTGTTAGCTAGACATATAAGACACTTATTGCTTTTTTTGTACCACACAGTTTTACCCTGTATGAAATTCTCAGCATTATGGTTTCAAAATGTTATAAAGAGACCATAAAAATACGCCAAAATACTGGCAGTTAACATGACTGTATGTATGAAAAACAAACTTTTTCTGTGTACTTGGTAAACTCAAGGGCATATAGTATGTATATAATATAGTACATTCTCACATTGCATGAATAAGCAGCTAGAAATGAAAATGACTTCTCTGAATTGACCATTTTTAAAGCTTAATTTGAGATTGTCGTATCTTTGCATGTTTAGCCATGTGAGCTTAAACTGCTGATATCACTGATGCTTTGAGTTCATCTGTAGTGTTTGTGAAATCATTTTAAAATACTGAATCCACAAGGAAAATAAAACACGAAAAACTAAAAAATAAGAATCACCAGCAAATAATCCTCTTCCAATGAGTACATGTGCTTTAGAAACCCTTCCATGACACTTAACGCAGGTCACAACAGATAACCTCTGTGCTATCAGCGGAAAAACATAAAAACTAATACTATACTAACCCATAAAACTCAGAAACAGAAACCCTTGGCACACAGGGACAGGTCTGAAATGAATAAGGATAAAAATAAAACACAGCTCACACGAGGACACTACACACCACCACAAAGCCACTTTTAAGGGAAGTCACTTCCATCGTAGATGATTGGCTTCTCGATGGTCAGGTGATAGTTGACCTTCTTGGAGAGAAATCTGTTGAAAAGAAAACACAGGAGAAACAGCAACTGCTTCATTTCATCGTTCCAAACAATAACTAAAGATATAAAAAATCATGCTGCAGCAACTCAACAAATATTTAATTCTAATAGTGTCTGGCGTTAGCTTGCTGCTAAGCTAATCATCCTTTAAATAGATCAAACTCATTTTTAACTTTATACTTCAGACTTTAAATTACAGTACTGATATGCAATATGTATAGTTGATATTTCTCAACACTTTCTGTCATCTCAGATTAATTTTTTCACATGCAATATATATGCAATGTGTTGGAATTTGCAAAGTACAAATGTTAGTAGGTACACTAGTGTTCAAAAGTTTAGGGGTCAGTAAGTATTTTTAAAAAGGATCTTTAAATATATTAATACTTGGATTCAGCAAGAATGGATTCAATTGATCAAAAGTGACAGACAAAAAATGTAACATTTTGTAAAAAAAAATTGTAATCACATTTTACACAAAAATATGAAGCAGCACAACGGTTTTCAACTGATAATAAATGTTTCTTGATCATCAAATCATCATGCTAGAATGATATCCGAAGGATCATGTGACACTGATGAAGTAATGATGCTGAAAATTCAGCTTTGATCACAGGAATAAATTACATTTTACAACATATTCAAATAGTCAAAACAGTTATTTTAAATTGTATAATATTTGACGCATTACAAGTAACGTGAGTTCATAAACCCTCTACCGTGGCCTCATGGGATAGTAAAGTGTCCATCATATGCACACTTCAGAATCTCAGCAGAAAATTGTAGGTCATCTGGATACTTTTTGCCTACTCTTTTGAGTACTGTGAATTCAGACATACTTCTTTTGTCACATACTGTTTTTCGCTTACTATGTAATAGAGAAGTATGCCATTTCGGATACAGCCACGTTCTTCTCAAGAAATATCTGCGTCCACACGAAACCACTGAAATGACTCAAAACGAAGTAGTATACATGCCAGACCATTATGTGGCGCTGTAATTCTGCCACAGAGATACACTTAAAGCAGCGAATAAGACTTGGAGATACAAACTATAGTAAAGCTTAGAAATAACGCTTTATTTTGGCTCAGTATCTTCTGCAGCACGAACACAAGCATCTAGAGTCTGCTATTGTTGTTGCCGTTTTGTGCTGTTAACGCCATCTGACTAGGGACGACACGTGAGGTGATGACATCATCGTTTCACAAAATATACGGATTGGCTGTCCACACGAAAACACAAAGACGGCGTTTTCAGATTTATCCACTCTGGGACCCGGTTTCAAAAAATAGCAGTTTCACCTTCCGAAAACGCGTATCTGTATGGACGAAACGCCTATCCCAAAATAAAATTTGTGCGTATTCACAAAAACGCGTCTCCGTGTGGACGGGGGCCTTATTCTTCTACAATCCAGAATGGCAACACAGCTGAAATGTTTATTTGAGCTGCGCCCTCTACTGTACAGGTGTGAATTTGCTTTTCCTTTTTGCATTTGGACTTTTGGTCTGAAAGGGCCAGGGTTGCCAGGTTTTCACAACAAAATTCTACTCTATTCAATTTCTACTCAAAACTAGCCCAATCGCATTTCAGGGGGGTCCCCTGGTAAAAATCACATTCTGAGAGGTAAAATCCGCATTTTGGCAGGGTTCCTCTGGTAAAATTCGCATTCCAGGGTCTAAACGTCATGATATTTGGGGTCGCTTCAACCCGCGGTCATTTAAAAACTACTCACAGCAACAGTGTTAAAATAGCCCAATTCTGCGGGAAAACCGCAGACTTGGCAACACTGGAAAAGGCCTTTACATTTGCCAAAAACAGAACTTTTTTGTGAAAAAACAAACAAGCAAGCAAGTATTGCAAAAGTAACATAACATATTGCTTTCCATAATAAGTAACTTAATTACTTTTTAGGGAGTAACACAATATTGGACTGCACAGCAGAGTACATTATTGCACTGAGGAAAGTAAATAAACAAAACAGTTTGACACTGTAGTAAACATCAGCAAAATCATATCTGTTCAAAAAAATAGATTTTTCAAAAAAATAGATTTTTTTTTTTAGAAGCACAAGCGCTGAAAGGTTTCCCGGAGAGTGCAAATGTCACCAGTGTGTTACTGTACCTGGAAAACGAGTTATCAAAGATGAGTGTGTAGACTCCTGGGTTGCGGACTTTGAGTTGGCCCTGTATGGTCTCTTTGTGCGAGTTACAGCGTGTGAGGGGAATCAGAACCTGAACCACAGGGACACAAAGGAGATTTAGCACTGTCTGAAATAAAAGGGCAGGTAGGATTAATGGTAATCATTTAAAGCAGTGAGAACAGCTCCCACAAGATGACAAGAAGGATGTATTTGAGACGCCACCGCACTGAAGGGATATAATAATGCAAGCTGATGCAACGTCTGTTAATATCTGTGATGTTTGTGAAGACACTGCAGTTTGCTTTATTATTGCATTGCATTATTATTCAACATTCAGTTATGGTACACTGTCTAATTTAAATAAAGCAGTCAATGTTGGTGAAACTACTGTGCAAGCTACTCTTACTGCAAACTGCAAATTAGAAATAAAAAAAAACTAAAATCTTAAACTAAAGTAATATAATTTAACTAAAACTGAAATATAAATAAGTTAAAGACTAATAAAATAATAAAACAGAACCAAATTAAAGACTAAAACTTGAAATAAAATGAAAATGAAAATTATAAAAATAAAAGTTAATTCACAATATTAATAAATACTATAACACTAAATAAATAATACAAAAATAATTTATTACATTTAAAATTTCCTCCTTTTCCACAGAAGAAAGTCAGAGTAAATAATAACAATTATAATATTAGAATATTTCTTCAAATCTACTTCTAATTCTAATCTAGTTATTCCCCAACACTAAAAGTGAGGCAGTATTTAGAGTTGTGATCTGAGCTTTGATAAATCACACACACACACACACACACACACACACACACACACACACACACACACACACACACACACACACACCTATTACCAAATTACACATGTAGAGACTCTTACTCGTACAACAGCATTTGTTCATGAACTATTAGAGCATCTCACTAACTACAGCAAGCAGCTTTAGTGATGGTCAGTGATGACTCATGCGAATACTCTTACATGCTTGTATGAATGAGCAAGAGTGCGAGTTGTCCGTGGCAACCTTTGCATGCTCAACAGGTGTTGAAGGGCATGTGTGTGTGTGTTTGTTACCTTGGCCTGCTCAACAGGTGTGTCGAGTGTCTCTCTGTACACCACAGTGAAGGAGATGCTCTTTGGCTCGGAAGAGAACACCCAGCTGATGATGGGCCCGTGGTCACCCACGGTGATGGGAATGGTGCTATAGCAGCTGGACTTGACAAAAAGCTCACGGGAACCTTCGCCGAAATGAGGAATCTCATCTATATCCAGAGGCACAGAGGCACTACAGGAAGACATGCACAGAATCAACAGTGATGATAATAATAGTGGAGCGTGAGTGAGTGAGTGTGTTTGTGTGTGAGTGAGTGAATGAGTGATAGTGTATGTGTGAGTGAGTGATTGTGTGAGTGATTGTGTGTGTGTGTGTGTGTGTTTGTGTGATTGTATGTGTGTGTGTGAATGTGTGCCTATGGAATGTCCTCACTAAGATAGCAAAACAAGTGAGTTTGCGTGTGGGTGTTTGTGTGACTGCGTGTGTGTGTGTGAGAGTGATTGTTTTGCCTGCATATACTAACGTGAGTTCTCCTGACATGAGGAGGGTGATTTCTGCATCCTGTACAGAAGAGACCATGTCTTCCTGTTCATCAGGGGTCACATCACTTGATATGCTACTGTAAAAGACAATAATCACAATAAACCATTAATTGAGGGGACAAATAAATTGGTCACAATTCATTTCACATGTGAAAATTATATATATATATATATATATATATATATATATATATATATATATATATATATATATATGTGAGAGAGAGAGAGAGAGAGAGAGAGACAAGCGATAGTGAAAAAAGCGATAAGTGAGAAAAGGCTGATTAATGTGCATTCATATTACGTTTTTGGTGCAAGAAACCTTTGATAGACATAAAATAAATGCTAAAAAACCTTCAATGACTAAAAAATTAATAAATCACAAATAAAATGTTCCATCAAAACTCTCCTTTCCTGGAGAGTGCGTCTAATTATGGAAACCGCACTCACCCACAGGAAGCATGATCTTTTGGGGTTGCTGTAGAATTATATGCTGTGCTCATCTCAGAGTGACAAATGTTAGAAAATGTACCAAAGATGGCATGAAATGCATAAATTGACAGTAATCATCCCCCCCACAAGCAATCTCCCGGCAGGACTTCCTGTCTGTCTGTAACACTTATTTAGGAAAGCAATCTTCTAAACAGAGACCTGGTGATGCAGCCTGGAGAATCTTGATAATGCTGCTACAAATTTGACCATTCAGAGTGTGACTGTGAGTACATAAGAATGTTTTAGTGCATCCATTGTCTCTAGTCACTTTGTTTGTGCACACTTTGTATGAACATGAACAATTCTGATTTCACTTAAAGGTGCCGTAGAACGTTCTTTCACAAGATGTAATATAAGTCTAAGGTGTCCCCTGAATGTGTCTGTGAAGTTTCAGCTCAAAATACCCCATAGATTTTTTTTAATTAATTTTTTTAACTGCCTATTTTTGTGGCATCATTAAATATGCGCCAATTCAGCGTGCGGCCCCTTTAAATCTCTCGCTCCCTGCCCTCCCAAGCTCTCGACTTCTGATTGAGTTTAAGGCTAATGCTACACTGTTGGAGAGATTTATAAAGAATGAAGTTGTGTTTATGAATTATACAGACTGCAAGTGTTAAAAAATGAAAATAGCGACGGCTCTTGTCTCCATGAATACAGTAAGAAACGATGGTAACTTTAACCACATTTAACAGTACATTAGCAACATGCTAACGAAACATTTAGAAAGACAATTTACAAATATCACTAAAAATATCATGTTATCATGGATCATGTCAGTTATTATTGCTCCATCTGCCATTTTTCGCTATTGTTCTTGCTTGCTTACCTAGTCTGATGATTCAGCTGTGCACAGATCCAGACGTTAATACTGGCTGCCCTTGTGTAATGCCTTGAACATGAGATGGCATATGCAAATATTGGGGGCGTACATATTAATGATCCTGACTGTTACGTAACAGTCGGTGTTATGTTGAGATTCGCCTGTTCTTCGGAGGTCTTTTAAACAAATGAGATTTACATAAGGAGGAGGAAACAATGGAGTTTGAAACTCAATGTATGTCTTTTCCATGTACTGAACTCTTGTTATTCAACTATGCCAAGGTAAATTAATTTTTTTGATTCTAGGGCACCTTTAATGAATGTGATTCCTTAATGATTCCTTTAGTAATTGTGAAGTTAAACGCATAAAAACAGTCTTGAAATAAAAACGTGCATCTAGCATCATCGATCATTTCACAATAAGTCTAAAAGCTTCACATCTTATCAGCATATACCACAAAAGTGTGCTTTCACACAGACTGTATATGCAGCATCAATGTATTTTTATTTACATTTATTCATTTGGCAGAAGCATTTATCTGAAGCAACATACAAATAAGGAACATCACAAGCAATATATTATAAGAGCCAACAACATTTGCAGTGTACCATGCCAGGTTTAAAGTTTAAGCTAGATTAGTACACTACCGTTCAAAAGTTTGGGGTCGGTAAGTCTTTTATGCTCACCAAGGCTGCATTTATTTGATCATAAATACAGTAAAAACAGTAAATCTGTGAAACATTATTATAATTTAAAATAACTATTTTCAATTTTCCTTTCCTGTATTTTAAAATGTATTTTATTCCTGAATATTTAATTAATATTTTTAGCATCATTACTATTTTACTACACTTTTTAGTGTCACACAATCCTTCAGAAATCATGCAGATTTGCTGCTCATGAAAATTTCTGATTATTATCAATGTTCATATTTTTGTGAAAACAGTGACCCTTTTATAGGATTCTGTGATGAATAGTAGGGTTGTGTGAGAGAGACACTTTGTATTATGTCTTTCAAATCATCGCTTTTGATCAATTTGATGCATCCTTGGTGAATAAACGTTAATTTATTGAAAAAAAGAGTTGTGTATATAGATGTAGTGTATAGATGGTGTTGTCTCGAATTATTTGTGTGTGTTTGTGTGTTTACGTCATTACATGTCTCCAGTTTGACCTCCATCTCCTTCTTCCTGTGATCCAGTGGTGGTACGCGAGTCGCTGTCATAGATCTCGTTCACTTCCTCCTCTGTTATGATGTCAAACACCCCATCATCCGGTTTCTCAGCAGGATCTGTTACTGCATGTCAGGACACAGGAAGTTATCAACTTTGGTATGACATCAAACCATTGGAATGTAAAAAGTGAGTTGAAACATGATTAGCATGAAGCAAGGGTGCTGAAAACGGGCAGGACTTAACATATGATGGGCCCAGTGCTGATATTTTTAACTAAAATTATTAAAAGTTGTTTTCATTAATTGAAATAAAGCTGGAAAAAAAAACATAAATATGACTTAGATGAAACCTTAAACAACCAAAACTACTGGAATACATAAAATGACTTAAATGAAACTATACTATTTAAATAGCAATAAAGTGGCTCTAAATATTTTTATTTTGATAAACATGACAAAATATAACATTATGGCTACCCAAAAAATGTTTTTATGGTTATAAAAACACAGATTTTATGAAAACACTGTTATAAAAACAGCATCTCTAATGACCGTATATAGATTTTTGAAAATATATAAAGATTTCTACTTGCATGTCAGGAACCTTGATTTAACCACATTACACATTTTTGTGTAAAAAATATCTGCAACACAATAAAAAAAACCTGCCATTTGAACATGCCCAATGGAGTATCTGTTTTTGAGCCTTCATGCGCCCCCTTGAGGAAGATATTTTTTGTATCTCATAAAGGAAACATTTATTAAAGGTGCCTTAGAATTAAAAATTTAATTTACCTCAGCATAGTTGAATAACAAGAGTTCAGTACATGGAAATGACATACAGTGAGTCTCAAACTCCATTGTTTCCTCCTTCTTATATAAATCTCATTTGTTTAAAAGACCTCCGAAGAACAGGCGAATCTAACAGTCATTACGTAACAGTCAGGATCATTAATATGTACGCCCCCAATATTTGCATATGCCAGCTCATGTTCAAGGCATTAGACAAGGGCAGCCAGTATTAACGTCTGGATCTGTGCACAGCTGAATCATCAGACTAGGTAAGCAAGCAAGAACAATAGCGAAAAATGGCAGATGGAGCAATAATAACTGACATGATCCATGATATCATGATATTTTTAGTGATATTTGTAAATTGTCTTTCTAAATGTTTTGTTAACATGTTGCTAATGTACTGTTAAATGTGGTTAAAGTTACCATCGTTTCTTACTGTAGTCACAGAGACAGTATTTTCATTTGTTAAACACATGCAGTCTGTATAATGCATAAACACAACTTCATTCTTTATAAATCTCTCCAACAGTGTGTAATGTTAGCTTTAGCCTCGGAGCACCATCAAACTCATTCAGAATCAAATGTAAACATCCAAATAAATACCATACTTACGCGATTAGACATGCTGCATGACGAACACTTTGTAAAGATCCATTTTGAGGGTTATATTAGCTGTGTGAACTTTGTTTATGCACTGTTTAAAGCAAGCGCGAGCTCCGTGGGCGGGGAGCGTGAGCATTTAAAGGGGCCGCAGCCTAAATCGGCTCATATTTAATGATGCCCCAAAATAGGTAGTTAAAAAAATGAATAAAAAAAAATCTATTGGGTATTTTGAGCTGAAATTTCACAGACATTCAGGGGACACCTTAGACTTATATTACATCTTTTAAAAAGACGTTCTACGGCACCTTTAACAAGCAACATGCTATATAATCAATAACAGGACTGCTTGTGAAGAAAAATGTGTGACATTCACCTGTCAATTACAGTGACGCATGTTCTACAAAGTGCTCGGTAGCAAAATCCTGCTCCTTTAGCATTCTACAATGAACTTCTTGGCCATTCAATCTGTTCATTACAGACCATCTCCAGACACAAAAGATGAATGCCAGGCAGAACAATGTATTTAAGCAAGGTTCTCTCAATCATATGTGCCGCTGTATTCACATACTCAGAATGAAAAACCACTTGACGTTGACAGCACCTTTTTTTCAGCCCTTATATAGAGAGTTTATAGGAAAGAAAAAATTTATTTTATTCATGCTAAGAAAGTTTTAGGGTGCTCTTAATGGAAAAAAGTTCCACTGCTTCACTTTAACTCACTTTAAAGAATAACAACTCAAACCTCCTGGGAAGTTCCTACATACAAGGCAGACACTACGATATAATAAAGAATAAAATGGGCAATTTCATATTACGCTTTTTTTTTTTACTATGAGGAAGCAGAAAGCTTTTATGCACTAATGCAACACAATGAAGAGTAAAGGATGCAAATTTGGTGTGTTTTTCATACTCCCAAAGAGAATGATGGGAAATGCAAGTTGATTGCACAAGTCTGTTCTCAAGAATCAGCTAAATGAGTAGTGTTTTCTGGCTATTCTTCATCAACAACAAGCATACAATCTAAATTGCAGAGTTAACATTCACAATTACAATTTTAGGCTGGCATTCATTTACATTTAACGTTCCAACGTGACATTAAGTGTGTGTTTTCTGCCGTGTGTATCTGTACCTGTAACTCTTGGTGTGGGTATATAGGGTGGTGGTGGTTGAACTGCAGCATTTGGGTGGGGTGGCGGTTGATCTTCTGTCAAGCTGTTGATTTCAGCCTTCGTAAATCTTTCCACCACGGCGCCGTGCTGCGTGTAGCACTCTCGACAGCAGCGCTCTTTCTTTGCATTCTTAGTCATTACGTAATTGTTGCTGCAGTAGTAACAGAAGATACGACCACACAACCTGCCAGGAAACACAATATAGCCCAGTGTAAGTCCAAATATTCGGCACAAAAAACATGCAATATATTTAAACCAAACAAAAGCACCACTATGAAGTTCTATATATAAAGTCTAAGGGTGTGTTCTCACTTGTAGTTCAGTTCTCAAAATGATAAATTTAGTCCTGATTCACTTAGAATTCACACTGTCATTTTTAAGACCAAACCTAAAGAAACAAAATAAAAACAGTTTTTATAATGTATATTTTGCGACAGAACTTACCGAACATCCAAAACAATGCTGTGTTCTAGGCTAAATGCGCTTATTGTATGTGTGTGCATGGTATTTTTACCAGATGAGAACTCGTTAAGAGCTTATAAAATGCGTAAAGGAGTCAAAATAGTGACACAAATTCCTCCGTTGCACACAAATGAAGATCTGCTAAGAAAAGACGTGGTTTCCGACAACTGTATTGAACTGTAATGGGCAATGTAGCTACATAAGAAAAATTAGGTATGCTTGAGCATTCTGTTCTTTTTAGAGTCGCATCTTGTGACATCATGTCCTGTTTTTGGTTTGCTAAGATGTCTTTGGTCTGTGTTGCGTTCCTTTTTCAGTCGAACTGCACCAGAACCGAACCATCTTTTCAGGGGTCTTAAACCACTTGTTTGGTGCGCACCAGAGTTCAGATGGCAGCATTCACACTTATTCAAAAGAAACACACTAACAGAGCAATCGCACCAAAGTTTTAGTTGAGTTTGATGAAAATTTGTTATCAGACTGTAAACAGTTCTGTCGCAAAAAGTTGTCAAATAATTAATAAGGTCAAAGTATAATAAAAATGTTATTATCATAAGTACTTAAAACAGCACACTATTTACTGTACCCAAAGAATTGCAATAAAAACTCAGGATGTGTCTAAAAGCCTTGAGGGGAGGGTTGACTAAGAATAAATTGCGCTCAGTGATAGTGGTGTTTATCTGCATTGTTTCAGCCAGATTGACTAAAGTAATTATGCAAACAAAGCCGAAAAATCTGTTGTGTTGGCTGAGAAAATAATGACAACGATTTAATTTAAATGTGCCCAGAGCTAAACCTGCACATACAGATGAAACAAAAATAGTTTAAATAGGCACTTATATCTCACTTAAAAAAAATTATGAATTTATTTAAAATACTTAATGCAAAATATTTAATTCAATTAAATTCATGTTCATTTTTATAGGCTAGGCAAGGCAAGGCACGTTTACTTGTATATCACATGTCATACACAATGGTAATTCAAAGTGCTTTATATAGAAAAGGAGTTAAAATAATCATAAAATAATCGCAACATATACACAAGAACTAAAAATATCATGCATGGGAAATAAAAATACCAATCATATTTAACTAAAGACTGCCTGAATCAGTCTCTTTCTTTAACCCTTATAGGGTCTTTGGGGTCTGCACAGACCCCAAACGACGTTTGCTCAATTAAAAAAAATGTTCTCTTTGTCCAAATGACATGAAACTTTGTACCGTTGTTAACACTTTCTAGATCTACAAAGAAAAAAAAATTTGGAGTGATATCTTGTTTTTATGTTAGTGTAAAAAAAGGGTCACACTCAGGGTCTTCGGGGTCTCCACAGACCCCAGACAAAACAAAATAATTGTTTTTTTAAAAAACAAATGTAATTTTACTCTGTTTATTAATGTTTTTACTTCATATTTGTGCAGTTTTTGGAGGATTTGTCATATCTTTTAAATTTATATAAATAAATAAATAAATACATTTTTTTTTATACAAAAACAGCTTATTATGTAAAATTCACTTTATAAAAGACCCACATTTCTAACTTTCATTCATGGGGATAACATGGATAATTTGACATGGTTTAGTGTAAGATTTTTGCTCACCTTTTGGAAAATGCAGTTTTAAAAGTAAAAAAAATATCACTTTTACCAGTAGATGGCTGCAGAGCTCCACTATTTCCTATGTGCTATTTGACTGACGGAAAGACATCTTTTCACAAGTATTTTTCAGTTGGATTTATATCTAAATATTATGAAATCACAATTATGACAATAAAAGACAATAAAAATGACTTTTTGTCAAAGTTTAGCATTTTTTTGTACTGAAAAAAAAAAGTTTTTCAAAAATGTTGATTTTGAGGATGAATTTTGTCCATTCAGTCTCATCATAATGTAACAATATTGAAAAACATTTTTTTCATTACAAAAATAATAAACTTTGACAAAAAGTAGGCTTTATTGTTATAATTGTGATTTCAGAATATTTAGATATGAATCCAACTGAAAAAAACTTGTGAAAAGATGTCTTTCAGTCAGTCATACAGCACATAGCATATAGTGGAGCTCTGCAGCCATCTACTGGTAAAAAATGATATTTTTTTTACTTTTATAACTGCATTTTCCAAAAGATGGGCAAAAATCTTACACTAAACCATGTCAAATTATCCATGTTATCCCCATGAATGAAATTTAGAAATGTGGGTCTTTTATAAAGTGAATTTTACATAAAAAGCTGTTTTTGTACAAAAACCTATTTAAAGAAAATATTTTTTAATTTATTTATATAAATTTAATAAATATGATAAATCCTCCAAAAACTGCACAAACATGGAGTAAAAACAATAAACAGAATAAAATTACATTTGTTTAAAAAAAACAACAAGTATTTTGTTACAAAATTGCATTTTGTTGCCTGGGGTCTGTGGAGACCCTGAAGACCTTGAGTGTACTTCCCAAACGAAGGGCGCACAAGGGTTAACTAAGTTTGGGTCATGTACAGTGGGGCATGTATAGAGCTTTTCACAATATATATAGTTTCAAATGAAGTGAAATAAGGAAATAAATAATAATAGCACTTTAAAAACATTAACACTGTGTGTAGTATGTGAATAAAATGCAGAACTTACTAACATAACGTGGCTGCTAAGTCTTTCAGAGCATTTTGTCAACAAAAGTGTACAAAAATTTAAAGGTACAATAAGCAATTTCTGAGAAACACTGTTGAAAATTGAAAATAATACCCAAACAAACAATTTTGTGAATATTTATTAGTTCTGTGTGTGTGCTTAAAAAATGTTTGTACATAGTCCTGACTGCATAAATAGGAAGAAAAAAAAACAACTAAGTGGATTGGACCAATCAGACTGAGCACCACAACACTCTTATAGCCAATTAGCAAAAGGGGGCGTATCGACTCATGATGGGGGAGGAAAGAGAGTAAGCAAGCTGGACATTGTAGAAAGACTGAGATTAGGCCTGAGACAATACATCAATTCTCGATCGATACAATGAACCTGGACCGATCCTGATATTTTTTCTCTTGAATCGATTCTGAGCTTATTTTTACCAGCAGATGGCGCTCTAGGTTAAATATACTTGCACCTCGATGCTTTTATGACAAGATTTGTAATTTGCTTTTACGAAATGTATTAATGATAATTTTAGGCTTAATCGCTTACTGCTTATTGCCCACCTGCAGTGATGCCGCCGCAGCCACCACGTGAACTGGCCTTGGCAGCCCAGGCAGTGTGTAGCCTCTTTATCCACCAGCCACCATTGCTCCTCCGCCCTCAGCTTCTGTGCGAACTCCAGAGCATCCGATTTCTGCCACAGAGCATCCTTATCCCTGAAAAACAGATGAGAAATGAAGAAAGACTCAAATCTTTTATGTCTCTTGGTGTCCTGGTGTCCTGAACGTCTAAAAGCATCTTTCAAGCATCTTTCATGGTTCGGCCATTTCAGTTCCATTTCATATCAAGAAGAAGGTTTTATCACATCTGATTATATGATTTATCCACATCACACTTTTGTGGCAGCATCACCCCTATATTTTTTCTCTTGTGTTTTCTGCTCAGCATTCTGGCTGTTTGTTTTGCTTAGAGAAAGTGTAGATTAAGATCTTATGTTTGTAAGGTAATTCAAAGGACTGAATTAAACAAAGATATACAGCAACAACAATCTGAAAGGCAGGTGAGAACATGCTCTTGACCTGCTTTTATGCGCTTCTTTGATATAAAAACACTTCACGCTGCCATTATCAATTTTCTTTGACATCTCACTGAGAATTCAAGAAGCTTCATCTGTGAAATTGTTTTCAGTTATTTATTTATTTATTTAGTAGTTTCTCTCCCCTGAAGTGTGACCGGACCTTTATGTGTGTATATATATATATATATATATATATATATATATATATATATATATATATATATATATATATATATATATACATATACACACACACACTACCAGTCAAAGGTTTGGACACAGTAACATTTTTAATGTTTTAAAAAGAAGTTTCGTCTGCTCACCAAGGCTGCATTTATTTAATTAAAAATACAGTAAAAACAGTGATATTGTGAAATATTATTACAGTTTAAAATAACTGTGTACTATTTGAAAATATTTTAAAATGTAATTTATTCCTGTGATCAAAGCTGAATTTTCAGCATCGTTACTCCAGTCTTCAGTGTCACATGATCCTTCAGAAATCATTCTAATATGCTGATTTGATGCTCAAGAAACATTTATTGTGTACAATTGTACAAAATATTTGTGTACAATATTTATTTTTTAGGATTCTTTGATGAACTGAAAGTTCAAAAGAACAGCGTTTATTTGAAATATTATCTTTTGTAACATTATAAATGTCTTTACTGTCACTTTTGATTGATTTACTGCATCCTTGCTGGAAAAAAAAAATTAATTTCTTTAATTTCTTATAAAAAAAAATAAAAATAAAAATTCTTACTGACCCCAAACTTTTGAACGGTAGTGTATAATGCTACAGAAGCTTTGTATTTCAGATAAATGCTGTTCATTTGAACTTTTTTAGTCATCAAAGAATCCTGAAAAAGAAATATTGTACACAAATATTTTGTACAATTGTACACAATAAATGTTTCTTGAGCATCAAATCATCATATTAGGATGATTTCTGAAGGATCATGTGACACTGAAGACTGGAGTAATGATGCTGAAAATTCAGCTTTGATCACAGGAATAAATTACATTTTAAAATATATTACAATAGAAAACAGTTATTTTAAATTGTAATAATATTTCACAATATTACTGTTTTTACTGAATTTTTAATTAAATAAATGCAGCCTTGGTGAGTAGACGAAACTTCTTTTTAAAACATTAAAAATCTTACCGTGTCCTACACTTTTGACTGGTAGTGTATATATATATATATATATATATATATATATATATATATATATATATATATATATATATATATATATATATATATATATAAAAACATTAAAAATAATAAAAATATAATTAAAAATGCTCTAAGAATGAGCAAAGCTAGTAATGGCCTATTCTCTACAAAGAGAAAATGGACGTAGCAAAATTAATTGCCGACAAAAAATCGTCCAATAATTTTCACTTCATTTGAAACAACAAAAAACTAAAAAATTCCTAATTATTTTCATATAAAATTTTTAAAATGACAAAGTAAAATTAGTCATCAAGCAATTTTTGAACCAAAACTATTTACACCAAGAGTGAAATGAATCATTCTCAGTGTGAACAGGTCCAAAAGAATGCACTGAATCTGTGGGTTGGGTGGGAAAAAGCATTACAAACATGTCTAGACATGTTAGAAAAACTTAACCTAAAAACCTAAACCTGACCTACAGCCATAAAAACACATTGACTTATTAACAACGAAAGAGGCCAAATTTTAGGTTAGGAAAGAGAAGTTAACCCTGAAGAGCTAGACGTTATATAGACCTAATAAGTTCGATGAGCCGTTCCTCCAGGTTTAGTTTGGTTTGGCTCAGATCCTCCAGCTCAGCAGACATCCGGAGATGCTGTTTCTGATTCTCCGTAAACACCTGATCCAATTTCTGCTTCAATTCTTCCCTCTCCTTCTGTACGTCACTAAGAGCCTCTTTGGTACTAAGGGAGAGAGAAAAAGCAAATAGAATTTAATAATAATGCATACAAATATAATAACCTAACTAATAATTATAAAAAAACAAATATCTTCCAGGGTCCAAGAAATCTTTATCATGAGGATCGATTTGGAAATCCATTAGAGATGGCTTTTATACATGCAGATCCATTATCTGTGCTGCATTAATCCTTTTATGGTGTTTTTGAACGCACTGCACTCACCTTGATACACTTTCTTGCAGTTGCTGCATCTCACATTCTTTCTCACGTATCAGAGTGTCACAATCAGTGATGTGAGAATCCTTCTCCTCAATCAGACGAGAGTATTCTGTATTCACGCCCTAAATATAATCACAAACGGCCAAATCAATGAACACAATCTGGACACAGAAACATCAAACATCCACATAAACTGACAATGTTCTGTACAGTTATTTTGTCTCATTTTGCTTTATTTTATCAACACTTACTATGGTACTATCATGGCTGTTTGGACATAGTAGTATCAAAGTATTACTATGCCACTATACCATTTTCAAAGGGAAATAATTGAAAATATATATTTTAACTTAATAGTTGTGCAAAAAAACAATAAATAATAATAATATAACAGCATAGCATAGGTTTTATGGCTGCACAAAGCTGAAAAATCAGAAGATTATTATAGAAGATAATTACAGTGGCACTTGTACTCTAATTGACAAATATCTGCAAGAAACAGTATGCATTGTTCCTAATTATAGACTTAATGAGAAGCAAATTATTCATCACTGTCTGGCAATTAACCCCAATCTCTTGTCGTCTATTTCACCGTCTCGCACAGTGTGTCTCCAATGAACGAGAACAAAAGGAGCAGCAAGAGATCAGACATTCATCACCTACTAATATCAGTGTTATCAGCCAACAGAGATGAATAATAATAATTAACATGCTGGTATGCAAAAAGTATCTGATGATCATGTAGATCATTAAAATGAAAGTATTAGAAGTGATGCTGTTAGTCAATCTTCACTCGGAGTCACACCTGGCTCAAAACATTTACATACCTCTGACTCTGATAATTTGGCCTCCAGCTCAGACGTCTTCTTCAACTCCATGTCTAGCTGAGTTTTCAAACCCTCAATCTCTTCATTAAGACTCTAGTTTGAAAAAGTAATAATTATATAAATAAATAATTAAAAAAGTATCTTAATAATAAATCAATCAATCAAGTAAATCAGATAAAACATCACTAAAGTCTAACTGAAAAACTGCATTCATGTCATGTCAGAATTAATGTAATTATGAGTTCCTGACTTGCAGTGCGAGTTCACATTGCCGAACTTTTTAGGTTGTTTTTATTTGTATATGTACTAGGGTGTGTAATGGTATATATTCGTCCTGAACCATACGGACAGACGTCACGGTTTGGTGCATACAATCAGACGACGAATACAGTCAGTCACGGCCGATCCACACTCCAGTCCAGAAGTGGGTGCACGCGGTAATACAACTCTGCTTGCTAACCGCCACAATAGGAAAAAGAGCAGAAGAAGAACAGTGCATACGCAAATAACGAGAGCACAAGTCCACTAGAGAGTGTGTACGCGTCGAATGCATCTTTCTGTGCTCATGGACAAAGAAGAATACTTTGAAAGGCTCGTAAACTCAACTGTGCGCGAAACCTTATCAACTATTAATAAGCAGTAATTGCCAACGGCTGAAATCATGTGACTTTGGCGCTCCGAACAGCTGATTCGATACACTGATTCATTTGTGCTCCGATGCTTCCTGAAGCAGTGTTTTGAAATCGGCCATCACTAAATAAGTCGTTATTTTTAAAAATATTCTCGTCGCTTTATAATATTAATATTGAACCACTGTACTCACATGAACCGATTTAAATATGTTTTTAGTACCTTTATGGATCTTGAGAGAGGAAGTGTCATTGCTCCCTATGGAGGCCTCACAGAGCCATCGGATTTCAACTAAAATATCTTAATTTGTGTTCTGAAGATGAACGAAGGTCTTACGGGTGTGGAACGGCATGAGGGTGAGTAATAAATGACAGAATTTTAATTTTTGGGTGAACTAACCCTTTAAGTAAGTAAATGTATTTACCCTAGGGTTAGGATTTGGGTTTGGTTTGGTTTAAGGTTAGTTGCATGTAATTATGCATAATTTATAGTCATTACTATAGTAACTAACTACATGTGTAACAATGACACTGTAAAATCAAGTGGGTTACACTTTACTTTAAGGTGTCTTTGTTACATTGTAATTATACATTTAAGTACTGAGGAATATTAAGTAACTGTGTACTTACTATAGGGTTAGGATTAGGGTTTGGTTTGGTTTAGGGTTAGTTGCATGTAACTATGCATAATTTACTGTTTATTACTATAGTAACTACATGTAACATTTGTAACAATGACACTAAAATAAAGTGTTACCATAAAGTGTTACTGATTTCTTTTCTATTTTTACTATTAATAATTAACAACACAATAAAAACTAATAAACAACAACAACAAAAAACAGCAGATACCTGTATATAATGCACATCCACAGCAAAGTCCAATACATTTGATACATTTTGGCATTACAAGCTTTGCCATGGAAACAAATTATTTCAGAGAGCTTGTACAGATTCTACAGAGATGTCATCTTGTAATTATTTTAATTCTACCATGACACAAACGCAGTGCAAGTTTTTGACAAGATGGATTTAAAGGGATAATGATGATTCTAAACTCATTTTACCTTTATCTGGTTCTTGAAAGTCATGTTCTCTGCGCTCATCTGAAATTTCACTGCAGCGATCTCTTCTCGCGCAGCATCCCGCTCACCCTCTGTTTTGTCCAGCAGCTCTTTTATTTCCAGCAGAGTTTCTGAAAGTTTCTCCGTCTGCTGGAGCTCTTCACGTAGACTAGAGTTTTCTTGCTGAAGAGCCACCAAGCTGGCACTGAGTCGCTCCATTTCCTTCACTCCTTGCTGTTGCAGTTCTTGTATCCGAGCAGTTTCGGCAGCCATTTTTTCCCGGGCCTCTTCCCGCTCTGCGGTGAGTTGGCAAATTGTTATTCCCAGCTCCGCCATTTCTGTGTTGACTCGGTGGAGACACTCTCTGGTCTCAGCATTCTCCAGGACCATCCGTTCATTCTGGGCCTTGAGCTCTACCAGCTCCTCTTGGGCTGAAGTAAGTTCAGCAGTTGTTTTCTTGTGTGCAGATGTCTCCTGGTTCAGTTGCGAAGTTAAGGCTTTAACACATTCGCTGGACTGTAGGAGCTCATTCACATGCAGTCGATTCTGCTCCTCTGCCTGCTTCTTTAATTGCTCAGTCAAAGTCCGCAGTTCTGCACAGGAAGCCTCAGTGACATCAAGCTTTGCTTGAGACTTGTCCTTCTCCTCCACAGCACTGTAAAGTTTAGCCCTGAGATCGAGCACATCCTCTTGAAGCCTAGAAACTTCTTTCACACTCAATCCCAGCTGATCTTCCAGAAGAGTCACTTTTGAGGCCATCTCTTGTGTTTCTTTAGCCTGATATGCACTCTGCTCAAGTTGGACCTTCTCTGCAACCTGCCTCTGGTCCTCAAGACTCCTAATCATCTCTGTTTGTTTAACGAAAGCTCTTTCTGCCTTCGTCTTCTCCATTTCCAAATCCCTCTCCCGACCTTCAAGTTCTTCCACCCTTCCTTGGAGCTCCTCACAGAGCTTCTCCCGGTCCTCCAGTTGGGAATCCTTATCTTTAAGCTGTGCGGTCAGGTTTTCCTCGTTGCATTTTGCAGCTCCAAGACTCTTCTCAAGTTCAGCAATCTGGCTGTTGATGTTGCGTATCTCCTCCTGCATAGCTGTGAGAGCCGCTTTAAGAGTGACCTGAACCTCCATGAGGTCCTTGTTCTCCAGCTCCAGTTGGCGAATTGAGCTCTCGGATTCCTCTAACTGCATGTTGGCCTTATGCAGCCTCTCATCCAGACTCCTGTTCTCCTCTCTCATCCGCTGCTCTCGTTCACCCACTGTCACTTTCGCGTCATCAATTTGCGCTCGCAACTGCTTCTCTGAGGCCCTCAATCCAGCCAGCTCACTCTCCAGGGAAGATTTGTTTTCAAGCAGCTCCTTCTTGGTGTCCTCATTCTTGCTCATCGTCTGGAGGAACTTGCCGTTTTGCTCCATAAGCATGGCACAGCTATCTTTGTATTCATCAATCTTTTTAGCCTGTTCTTTAGTGCTGTTCTCCAGTTCAGATATGGTTACCATCAAATTCTGTTTCTCCCTATTAAGCTTCTCCAATTCCTTCTCCAGAAACTGGACTTTCTTGGAACTGGCGAGAAGATCAGATTCTTTAGCCTTCAGCTGTGTCCGCAATCTTTGCAGTTGCCCTTCCAGACCACTCATCTTCTTCTCAAGCTCTTCTTTATCCTCTTGCATTCCCTTCCTCTCCACTTTGGCCTGCTTTTCCATAGTTTCCAGAGAGCGCTGGAGATCTTGCAGTTGCCTTTGCAGGTTGCTGGTCTCTTTCTCTCGCACTGCAAGAGCCCCTTGGAGTTTGTCCATGACGTTACGGTGCTCTTCTGCCCTGGTCTGTAGTTGTTTACCCTTCTCCATCCAAGCTGCCATTTTTACCTCAGCCTCTTTGAGTTCTTCATCCTTCATTCTGACTTTCTCAGCTAGTTGTTCTGCCTGTCTCCTCCTCTCCTCTCCTTCTGCCAGAGCATCTATCCTCCCCTTCTCAGCTTCTTTTAATTCATTTAACAACTCGTGAATCTTCTGGGCAGAGTTGAAGTCACTGGCCGCCCTCTGGCCTTTCTCATCCAATACTCCGTCAAGCCTTGCCATCAATTCCTCATTTTTACGCTCTGCTGCTGCCAACATTTCCTGAAGGTCCTTATGAGAGGCCTCTCTGATGGTCTCACGTCCCCTCAAGACCTCCAGCTCATGGGATAGGGCCCGTTCGCTCTCAGCTAGCACCTCCAGGTTCCGCTGGAGCTCCTGATGGTTACCCTGGGCAGCTAGAGAGACATCCAGCTGCCTTTGGAGTTCCACCACAACCCCACGGAGTTCACCCGCCTCGGTGCCTAACTGATGCACCTGGTCAAGGAACTCTCTTTGCTTTAATTCAGACTGGTCCAGCTCCAGACGGAGTTCGTCTATAGCACTGATGGAAGAATCATTTAGTCCACTGGAGTTTTGCACAGACATGTCTGATAGAAGCCCAGGTCCAAAGTCTGGACTCCCAGGGAACTCATGGGCCTGCTACAAGGTTTGGGAGAAAGAGAGAAAATACACCGAGAGAGTGCTTCAAGTTGAATCAGAGCAGATTTGAGACAAACAATGCCATCTACTGGATATAAAACTGGTGCAAATGTTTGTAAGTTTAGAATGACACATGAAAAACAATAAGCATGTAATATATTCAATATTTTTTAACTTTTATTTTATTTAAAGCTATAGGGACCTACTACAGATGTGCTGGTACCTGTGAGTATGTGCTGGCCAGACTGTTGATGCTGGAACTACGACTCGGTGGTTTCCACATGTGACTTGGAGAGCTAGTCATTCCCAGTGTCCTCCTGTGATACATTTGTTTAATCAACTTTAAATTAACTGAAATGAACATCAATCAGCTTATTAAAATACATTCATACACATATTATTTCCAGTCAGGGCAAATACACCATAAATACCAAATTGCAAATGGACCATAAACTAGTAACATTATATGTATGCCAGTGTATTTGTGTTAGTCTACTATTGATGTTGTATTTATATAAAAAAACTGCAAAAATTACAGTGTGCTCTTACCTTGCAAATGTGGGCCATTCTGAGTCAAGGTCATGACCCCTGGATGCCACATCAAATTGAACATCATTGAGCTCATAGAGGTAATTAATGATGTCCACACTGAGATGGGGTTTGAGAAATGGACTCCGGGAATTATACCAGTCACTGCAGAAGAACACCATTTCAGAAAAAAGGCTTTAGAAAACCATGTCCAACTCAAGTCTAACATACTATCCATCCTAAATGGCATGAGAAATAAGAATTATGGTGTCCCAAATCATATTACATTGCAAACAGAAAGGTACTTGGATGATTTATTATTTAAAGTAGATTTGAAAATGCACATTCTTGTATGCATTTATAGTCAACATTACCCATAACAGATGCATAGTAGATTATGACAATTCACTTTTTACTAGATCTTAGTACCTAACATGCAAATGCAAACAGTGTGCAGATAAGAGGTCTGTAGTCAGACACATTATGTATGTCCTAAAATTCACATGTTGTCAAACTAATAAAGTATGAACTTCTGCATTACAAGCATAGTACATACTTTACATGCACAGTTGACGCAACTGGAATGCAGCCTTAATTGTAGATCCCTAAGGATGCATACATTGGAAAGAAGACTGCCAAATTATCTACAGGTTAAGTGCAAACTTTTAGGCTAGCAAAAATGATATTGCCATTTGCTCATCACAAACGCTGCATTGTATGACAATTAATCAGTCTGTATTAAAAATAAGGAAGCAGGCATGTATAGGACACACCCATTAACCTGGAGTAAATATAATATTGTTTTCTTCAAACAGGGAAGCTAATTTTAAGAAGTAAAACTATGTGGGAAGCACTCTCAGTATTGTTTCTACTGAATCAAGCTGTGTGATGTAAATAGTACTGTAACTAGTACATGCGGAAATTACTGTATGTATGAGTTTTCACCTTTTTTGGTTTAGATGGTGAACCTGGCATGTTTTTACATATTCATGCCTCTACACTGAAGCCACAACAGATTTTACCATAATCACTAAAATGCTGCATGAAAACTTCAATGTTCAATTTATCATATAAATTTTTGATATGGGTAGCTGAATTCTGGACAATTTGGTCATTTGATGAAATTAATAAACTTCCATAGAGAATATAATTTTTTAAAATTACAATTTTAATGATTTATAAAGTAACAGAATTAATTTACTTTACATTAATTGATTATTGCATACAATGTACATACACATTTATGTATTTTTATTCATTGCATGTTTATGTATTTTCATTAGTTTATAATGTTTGTTTTGTTTAAGATTGTTTTAATATATAAAACACTCGGACCAACTTTTAATGGTGCAGTATAAAATAAAGGTTATTATTAAATTATTAATTATTATGAATTATTATTATTATAATTAACATGGGAAAAAAATATTTGCACTTAATAAAATATACAGTACAGTCCAAAAGTTTGGAACCACTAAGATTTTTAATGTTTTTAAAAGAAGTTTCGTCTGCTCACCAAGGCTACATTTATTTAATTAAAAATACAGTAAAAAACAGTAATATTGTGAAATATTATAACAATTTAAAATAATTGTGTACTATTTAAATATATTTGACAAAGTAATTTATTCCTGTGATGCAAAGCTGAATTTTCAGCATCGTTACTCCAGTCTTCAGTGTCACATGATCCTTCAGAAATCATTCTAATATGCCGATTTGCTGCTCAATAAACATTTATGATTATTTTCAATGTTGAAAACAGTTGTGTACTTTTTTTTCAGGATTCTTGATGAATAGAAAGTTCAAAAGAACAGCATTTATCTGAAATACAAAGCTTCTGTAGCATTATACACTACCGTTCAAAAGTTTGGGGTCAGTAAGAATTTTTATTTTTTTTAAAAGAAATTAAAGAAATGAATACTTTTATTCAGCAAGGATGCATTAAATCAATCAAAAGTGGCAGTAAAGACATTTATAATGTTACAAAAGATTAGATTTCAGATAAACACTGTTCTTTTGAACTTTCTATTCATCAAATAATCCTGAAAAAAAATATTGTACACAAATATTTTGTACAATTGTACACATTAAATGTTTCTTGAGCAGCAGATCAGCATATTAGAATGATTTCTGAAGGATCATGTGACACTGAAGACTGGAGTAATGACGCTGAAAATTCAGCTTTGCATCACAGGAATAAATTACTTTGTCAAATATATTCAAATAGAAAACAGTTATTTTAAATTGTAATAATATTTCACAATATTACTGTTTTTTACTGTATTTTTAATTAAATAAATGTAGCCTTGGTGAGCAGACGAAACTTCTTTTAAAAACATTAAAAATCTTAGTGGTTCCAAACTTTTGGACTGTACTGTAAATCTGTAAAATAAATAAGAAAATAAATAAGATTTATACTTTAGATTGCAACTTCTTAATTCTGTAATTCCTTAGGGCTGCCCCCTAATAGTCAACTAACCGTTAGTCGAATAGAAGAGGCTTAGTCAATCAAAATTAGTATTAGTCGAAGAAAAAAACCTCCACAGGAAGTGGCGAAATTATATAACCCTTCGGCTGATTTTTAAAGTGTTACATAAACAGGACAGGTACTGTATACATATACATAGATGTAATATGTAAAAAAAAAAAAAAAACTTGGAATCTTGGAAACAGCCATTTTGCTTTAATATTTGAATTCAGCACATCAAAACACATAATAAATAGCACATTTTATCTCTGAAGCCGAAGACTTCTAAAACAATTGTAGACCAGTGTAATTAAAAATTGCCATATATAAGCTACAGGCCTATATTCATATTTTTTCATACACCTACACTGCTATTCAAAAGTTTGGGATCTGTAAGATTTTTAATGTTTTTAAAAAAAGTCTCTTCTGTTCACCAAGGCTGCATTTGTTTGATTAAAAATACAAAAAAACTACAAAATAACATACAATTTAAAATAACTGTTTTCTTTTTGAATTTTAAGCGCATGGTCTGAAGCACATGGAGCAGGTGCACTTAGGGCTTGTCCAAATCGACTTTTGCTAGTTTAAACACAGAAAAAATGGTCGGCGCTCCGGGCACATGGTCCAAAAGGGTTGTACCTAGTCTCTTAATGAGTCATGGGTGTGTTTTGGGCGTAATGTGCAATAAACCAATCAGAGTGTCATCTTCCATTCCCTTCAAAAGCCAGGTGCGGATTCGCTATTTACATGGCGGAATATAGACACCCTCAACCTGACGAGTCAGTTAAAATACATGTGTGTATTGCCACGACTGGTCAAATAATTAGCCAATTTCATTCGACATTACTGCAAAAAGGTAATTCTGATAAATGCAATGACTATCCATTATGACATGTAGGCATTTTTATCTTTATGTACACAATAATAATCTTTTACATTGTAATCCTTTTATTTTTAATATTTGGCATGTTTGTCACTGTGTGTGTGACAAGCAGAGTGTACGTGTGTTGTGCACCCGCCAATAGGCACATATTACTAACTCGCCCTTTAAATAACAAAAAAAATACTGCGGCATTGATTTCAGACCAAGGTTTATGTTGGTCAATGGTGCAGTTGTTTTCAGTTGCCTCAAAATAGCAACACGCCAACAATGCACCTGAACACACCTTGTTTTCAGACCAGCATGCCCATGGGCGAACAGATGGGCGCGAGTGCATTTGCTATTTGAACAATGTGGCACAGGACATGAAAATAACAACTGCGTCTGGCTGAAACTAGCAAAAAACACTTGCATCGCGCCTGGCGTCGCATTGCGCCGGGTGTATGATAGGGCCCTAAAACTGTGAATACTAAATTCCATGTTTGTGAAGATGACAGGTAAGGTGACAGTGAGGTGTTACCTGGTGACCCTGTTGTTCATGAGGCACTGCTGGAGAGTGTCAGCCAGCCGCTGATGCACCAGCGAGTAACGGATAAATGCTCTGCCCTTACCCAGAGACGTCTTCAGCTGACACAGAAAAAGAACAAAGCTTTCACCATCGCTCAAGTATCAAGAGGCCCAAAAACATATTAGACACTATTAGACACTTTTATGATATTAGATAAACTAAACATTTTTACATTTCCTGAAGAAAATGCCCATACCAAACTCACTATTATGATGCAAGGATGTTCTGGGTGTTGCTAAGAGGTTGCTAGGATGTTTTGGGTGATTAGGTGATTTTTGGGTGAAGGATTTTTATATACATTAGTAATTAATGCTTTTCGATAGGCAGTATTTTCCTAACTTAAACTGATGGATGTTGGTCTTTCTGTGTAGTATAATTAAATACCTTTTAACTGCATATGCAACACACAGACTATAACCAGCACTCCATAAACACTAACTTGGACAATTCACCCACTTACTGTTACATCAAATTCTGCCACCGAAACTAGCCACAATACAGGAGGAAGAAACTGGTAAACAGTTCAGAATCAAGACAATACAAATGATTCTGACATGATTCTGAGGACAATATCAGTGAGAAGTCATGTGGAAGTGGTACTTTTAAAAAGAACATGGCATTTAAATCAGCATATCATACGGGCAAACAAAGGAGAACCTAATCAATAGTATCAGTAAAATCTCTCATATTTCAATGAGAAACCGGAACTATACAAAGCCGATAGGAAGGTTTGTTAAAACAAAAGGTGTGAGTCTACAGGAATGCTTTGGTAATAGATGTCCACTTCTACAACACATAATAAAAAAGGCTTGGTTAACTAATAACATGGACATTTATTGGTTTAATATATATATATATATCCATATGCAACCAAAACATTGCATTATAACATTAATCACTTTTTTGCAGATGACTACAATAGTCACATGGTGTGACAAATTGTTATTAACAGTACATATAATATTGTCTCTCAATTATTATGAGATTACAAAAGTAAAAATTATTTTGTTATAATTATAAATTAATAATTATTATTTAGTCCTGTCAAATCATGATTTCATAATGTGTGTGTATATATTTATTTATATTATTTATGTGTGTATGTCTGTGTGTGTGTGTGTGTGTGTGTGTGTGTGTATATATATATATATATATATATATATATATATATATATATACACACACACACATATGTATTAGTGCTGTCAAACAAATAATCACATCCAAAATAAGTTTGTTTACATAACATATGTGTACTGTGTATATTTATTATGTATATATAAATACATAATAAATGTGTGCAGCTAGCTATATATATATATATATATATATATATATATATATATATATATATATATATATATATATATATATATATACAATTTATATTACATATAAATATTTTGTATCTAAATATAATATATTTTGTTAAATATATACATGCATGTGTATGTATTTATATATACATAATAAATATACACAGTACACACATATTATGTAAACACAAACTTTTATTTTGGATGTGATTAATCGCGATTAATTGTTTGACAGCACTAGTATAAATATATGTGCATGTATACACACACAGACATACAGTATATTTAATATATATAAATGTAATAATATATATACACACTGTTACATGTTTAGTTTCTTTGTTCATGTTTATAGTTTGTTTTGATCAGTTTTCATGTCCTTTCTGTCTTAAGTTTCTTAGTCAGCTTTCTTATCTATTAGTTCAGTTCACCTCATTTGCCTGTCTGTCTGTCTCCTAGGTTACAGATTTGATTAGAGTCCTTAGTTCAGGAGTTTCTTGTTAATTAGTCTCGTTAGCTCCTCAGTTTGCTGTGTATATTATCACTTAGTTTCAGTCTGTTCTTTGTCTTGTGTTGATGTTATTTTGATGGTGTTTTTGCTGTGAAATTCTCCTAATTATTCTCCTGTTCGTGTTGGTTACTAAATTAAAAGTTCTATGCAAAGATTTCCTTTGTCGTGCGCTTCATATCAGACACACACCGTGACACACATTATGTAAACAAACTTTTATGTCAGATGCGATTAATCGCGATAAATCCATATGAAATGCTGTGGTTGTCAATACTGATATAAATAATTTAATTGTTATTTAATTAGTTGGAATTATAAAAACAAAAAAAATTATAAAAATGTTTTTAGATGCAATATAGCTTATCACGCAGAGCAATGCTGCTCAGATGTTTGTTAGAGATGTGCACGAGACAGATGCTTACCTCTGGAATTGATTTAACAAAGCGGATTCCATCATTTGCTCCTTTGATTTTGGCCAGGCAGTCGCTGAAATAATCCCAGTAGTCTTTTTTATACCCCAGAAATGTTGTTTTCTCCTTCTGGTCGAACTGAGCAAGATAATAATAACATAACACCTCAGATAAATGACAGAGAAACACCTTAAAAACAGACTCAAAGAAGTTTAAATGGAAAATTTTCAAGTCCTTTTGGGACTGGAGTAGGGCCTTTGAGTATGTCCGTATGAGCCACTTCACAATTGGTATTAACATGTTGTGGGTGATCAGATCCCAAGAGATCGGCAGAGACAATTGCTATTTACACCTGATATTAACATGCATCTCCTGTGATCACTTGTGTTTGGGTTTAATCAAAATGAGATTTTCTGATTATGTGACTAAATACAATCAGTCACTGCATGTTGATAATGCACAAATAATAAGGCACCAACTTGCTGCCAACTTGACTTCAATCTCACTACAAAAGCATAATTTCAGTGCACAGATCTGCAACCTCTGAATCTATGATTTCTGGCCCAAAGTTAAATCCACACATAACAGTAAGGTTTAAAACCCTTATTTTAACACAATGGTTGACTGGCGGGCGAGTATGTGGTCCTTTTTTGTTGATCAGGCAAAACTTGAAATGATTTGAGATGATGATACCACAGTTTTTTTGCAGAGCTGATTTGACTTTGTTTCATGACTGACGAATTTTCAACATTTATTGAACTGAACTGACTCAAAGTGAATAACGACACTATTGTCTTCTGTAGAGCTGCTTATAGCTGAACTGTAGTTATTTCATAATTGATATGAAACTTTCTTAAAGAATTAGTTCACCCAAAAATGAAAATTATCCTATAAGCTACTCACCCTCAAGCCATCCTAGGTGTAAAAGGTTATACTATGTTTATAAACTATAATCACTGGTTTTCAGCAACGCCCGTGCTCGTTTTCACGAGAGAGTCAAGTTCTGGCGGAAGGGTGACCTCTGACCCAACGTTATTATGGGATAATTTTCTTTTTTGGGTGAACTATTTCTTTAAAGGGGTCCTTGATTATGATTTCACCTTTTTAACTTTAGTTAGTGTGTAATGTTGCTGTTTGAGCATAAAAACATCTGCAAAGCTACGACGCTCAAAGTTCAATGCAAAGGGAGATATTTTCTTTTACAGAAATCACTTTTTAAGGACTACAACAAACAGCTAGTAGAGACTACAACGAGCTTCTTCCTGGGTTGGTGACATCACTTACCAACACTTAAATTTACATAAACCCCGCCCCCGAGAACACTCAACAAAGGGGGTGGGGCCATGTTGGGCAGCTTTAGAGAAGAGGAAGAGTTGTTGTAGTAGAGTGTTGTTGTCATGCCGTCATTTTACGCCGGACTGCTTCACAAACGAGGGTCAATTCATGCTGGATTTGCACAAAAGATGAACATGACGGCACATGCTAGTGGATGAGTCGAATCAACTCCACAGCAACTACATAAATTTATCCACTAACCATTCAGAAACGTCCAGTTTCATTCTAAAAGTTGTAACTTCTTCCTGAGTCTCTCCATCAGTGTCGACTCCGGTTTGAACAATGTAAGGCTGAACGCCGTTACTGACAATCCTCATTTTGGCTGCGTGAGATTCTCCAGCTTTGTTGTTGTTGAGCTGTTAAAGCTCCGCCCTCTTCTGGAAAGGTGGCCGGGAGCAGCAGCTCATTTGCATTTAAAGGGACACACACAAAAATGGCGTGTTTTTGCTCACACCCAAATAGGGGCAAATTTGACAAGCTAAATTGAAAAATATCCATATTTGAAACTTTATAAACTACAATCATTGGCTTCCAGCAAGGACCGTGCCCGAATTAAATGAGAGAGTCGAGTTCCGACGGTAGGTTGACCTCTGACCCGACGTATGATGTTCATGTGGTTTGGCATTTTTCATTAAAATTTCTCATTTTAGACTTCGTTTTAGAGTCAATTCTCAGATAAAAATTATTTTTTGGGTGAACTATTCCTTTAACTGAACTGACTTCAGCAGAATTATGACACTATTGTCTTTTTAGCATGAATTTTGTTTGCATCATTGGTCATTATTTTCCTGTTTATCTCTCTAAAGTTGCTTTGAAACACATCTGTATTGTATAAAGCGCTATATACATAAAAGTGACTTGACTTGATCAAGAGGATGCATGAGAATTTACACAACAAATGCCATGTGGCCACATGTATTTCAGAGTGATCGCCGTTTACACTTGTTTACTGCGTCTAGATGTCTCTGACCTGAAGCAGGTACTCCAGTTTGTAGGAAAACTTGTGCAGGTTGGAGCTGTCATCTGTAATGGGCTCGCCGTTCTCTTTATACTCCTTTGTGAGTTCTGATACAGCATCTATGAGAAAAGACCATCCAAAATTACATAAGGATATTTTAAAACAATTACAGAGCAATACACTGTGACTAACAATGATCACAAACAACAAAACCCCAATTTTATAGTCATTATAAAAAGGTTGAAGAACAGTTTTTTCCTCCTCCTTAAGCCCCTTTTGGTTATTTTTACTCCACGCGCCTTTCATCCACCTCAGGAACTGAAACGGCACACATGAGGGATGAACTCTGATTCGCAGGTCTCTCTCAGTTTGCATTTCTCTTTCCCCCGTGTTGAAAGCCAGCGCCCTGCGGATCGCACATGCTCCACCGTGGACCACCGTTTACTCTCTAAACAACAGCTCTGCCTCTTTCATGAAGACAAACACACATCCGTACCGTGCAGATCTCTGATAATCCTTTGGATCTGACCCTCCCCAACTGCAGCACCAGCGGCCATGGTCTGACTAGCTTCCTGCCAACGGGGTCAAGAGGTCATCTGTAGTGTGCTGAGTAAAAGAATCACAGTGACAATGGATAACTGGCATTTGACATGCATGCTATATTTATTTACACATGATATAGCATTAATATCAGTGATTTTAAGTGGTGTTTGCTATGTCAAGCACCACTAGTGCTCATCCTTAGGGTTGATTGTACATTATAATGTTTTGACAAAACTCTGGATTAACATTTTAATGTATGAATGCTTTTTTTGTTGTTTAAATAGTGCAGATTAATAATATTGGCGATCATATTGGTAAGAATTATTGACGATAATCAGGCCCGGTACAAGCTAAAACACAGTAAATCAAACCCACTTCTCTAATCTATATTGAGAGCTGATTTAAACAGTAATTCTGAGGAACAAAATAATAAGAATAACAGCAATAACCAAACTTTGAATGTTATTTTGATGGTGTTATATATATATATGATACATATATACACACACATACATACACAGACAGCTTTTTACCCATATTAGTTCTTCTTTACTAGCCAAATGACATTTCTGCGTCTATTTTTTGTTTATGAGAAGTTATGACTACCCAGAATTATAAATATCAAGTTTCAGAATCATCACACACGACATTTAACCCCTCAGAGTGGTTAAAAGACCTTCGAGAGAAACAATAACATGCATATTTCCTATAGAGTACTGTGCGATTATACAGCAACAACACTAGAAACAGCTGCTTCTGAAATGTAAACAAACATGAATGTTCGCGTTCTTCCTTTGACTTATACTGTATTGTTTGAATTCAAATGACAGAGTTTTTTGGAAAAGCGTCTTTTGTTGTTATAGAAACTAGATTTTTTTTTAATAAATAACGAAAAGAAGTTTCACTGTGTATAAAAGTTCTGTCAAGAATTCAAAGGCGTCAACACAGCAAGTCACGCGCAGTATGATATGTCAATATTTACTCCGAATAAACGCTGTTTTAGGCTGAAGTCAACATGTATGTATTACAGCTGGAAGTTTGTTAAACCTTGATGAAGGTCTTGAAAGTGATAAAATAAACTGACATACTTGGGCTTTTGTGAGAATCCCGTCAAATCCACTTTTAGTTTACCATTATACATTACAACCTAGCATGCTAGTCTATTGATTGACAGAAATTTCCGCCAAGGAGGGCGGGCTTCAGAGCCGAGTTCATTTTTTATTGGACTACTGAATAAAGCCCCGCCTACAGTTTGGTTAAGCGCACAAGACGTGCCATTCATTGTATATGGCGGCATTATAATGCCATTAATAACCGAGCGCACAACTGATGCTTGCGCGCGCAGTAAATCACTTCCGCGAGAGGATAGCAGATCAGGGGTGCGTTTCCCAAAGCGAACTATGGTCGCAAGTTCCGTCGTTACCAATAGAGTTCAATGGGACTTACGACCATGGTTCACCAACGATGCTTTCGGGAAACGCACCCCTGCACGCGAGGAAACGGGAGCCCGCGAGCTCGTTTTAAACATGTATATCAGTTCTGAGAACTACAGAAATGTGAAAAGTGTGATTCTAAATCCAAAATTGCTTCATGTGGCTTTAGATGAAAGATAAATCACTTGTTCATATCAGTAAGCAAGAGTTGTTGTGTAAGCTTTTTGTTAACATTCTTTGTCAGTTAATATATTGCCAGGTTAATATATTTTCCATTAAATACAGTATGAAAGGGTTTCAGCACTTTACCCCATTGAAAAGTTGCAGTTAAAGAACACAAATTAAGATATTTTTGTTGAAATCCGAAGGCTCAGTGAGGCCTCCATAGCCAGCAATGACATTTTCTCTCTCAAGATCCATTAATGTACTAAAAACATATTTAAATCAGTTCATGTGAGTTCAGTGGTTCAATATTAATATTATAAAGCCACGAGAATATTTTGTGTGCTCCAAAAAAACAAAACAGTGATTTATATAGTGATGGCCGATTTCAATACGCTGCTTCAGGAAGCTTCGAAGTGTTATGAATCTTGTGTGTCGAATCAGCGGTTCGGAGCGCCAAAGTCACGTGGCGCAACAAAAATATTCTCGTCGCTTTATAATATTAATATTGAACCATTCTGAAGATTAACGAAGGTCTTATTCATTCATACTGTGTACTGTATCTTAACTTTAACTGCAACTTTTCAATGGGGTAAAGTGCTGAAACCCTTTCATACTGTATTTAATGGAAAATATATTAACCTGACAATATATTAAACTGACAAAGAATGTTAACAAAAAGCTTACACAACAACTCTTGCTTACTGATATGAACAAGTGATTTATCTTTCATCTAAAGCCACATGAAGCAATTTTGGATTTAGAATCACACTTTTCACATTTCTGTAGTTCTCAGAACTGATATAATTTTGGCTGGGTAAACATGGATACTGTTTAGTGGAAGTAAAGTGGTAATTAACAAAAAGCTTACACAACAGCTCTTGCTTACTGATATGAACAAGTGATTTATCTTTCATCTAAAGCCACATGAAGCAATTTTGGATTTAGAATCACACTTTTCACATTTCTGTAGTTCTGAGAACTGATATAATTTTGGCTGGGTAAACATGGATACTGTTTAGTGGAAGTAAAGTGGTAATAGCGGTGAACTACAGCAACAATAACTATGTGTTATCATTTTTCCCCAGCAGCTACAGCTCCATAAAAATAATAATAAATCAAGTTAATATAGGATCTGGTAAGGACATATAATAATAATGCAATCAATCAGTCAATAAATACAGTTTAAAAGCGAGCGAGCGAAATAGAAGATCGAGCGCGTGCGTGCTGCGAGTCGTTTTCGAGCACGCGAGGGCTTGATTTGCGCGCAGAGGAGATGTCATGCACGCGCGCGGGTTTAAAACGAGCTCGCGGGCTCCCGTTTCCTCGCGTGCAGATCTGTTATCCTCTCGCGGAAGTGATTTACTGCGCGCGCAAGCATCAGGTGTGCGCTCGGTTTTTAATGGCATTATAATGCCGCCATAATTGTAGAGATGTGCTATAATAATATAATATAATATAATATAATATAATATAATATAATATAATATAATATAATATAATATAATATAATATAATATAATATAGAATTAAAAAATTAAAACCAAGAGCAAACCACTATTCTTTTATTTTGTATTTTATTACTTAAATGTGATATTTCTGTGTAACAAACAAAAGTCTTGGCAAGGCCACTTTCTCTGTACATTGTACTTTTTTTCTTTCTTTCTTTTTTTTTTTTTTTTTTTTTTGGAAAACAAAGATTATTGGAGTTTGTTTTACAAGAAAATACTATTTTAGTCCTTCTTACTTGCAGATATGCTCACAGAATATAAACCTAACAGATCACTCAGATCATCTGGATCAAGTCACTTAGGAATACCAAGGGTTCACTCAAAGCAAGGAGAGTCTGCTTTCAGCTGTTACGCCAGCCGTAGCTGGAACCAGCTTCAGATGTGCTTCAACAGTAGCCACATTCAAATCCAGACTCTTTTTATCTGAGTGAAAATGGTTTCTATGTCATTTTTTTCAGTGTACAGTATGTGTATGTAAGTGAGTAAAAAAAAAAAAAAAAAAGGAGGAACTTCTCCACTATAAATACAGAAACCTCTTTCACATTTGGTCTGCTCAAGAACTCAAAACTTAATGGGGACAATGGTTTCATTTCCTATCAAATTAGTTTGATTCAATTTAGTTAAAGACACAGTGGAAAGAGCAGCAGGTAAGAACTAAATGTCAGGCTGTATTTAGTAATTTGTCACTGGAATACATTTAGATAAACTGATTAATATAACTTTCTTCTTTTCTTGTTCTTTTTCTTCTTTTTCTGTGCTAATGAAAAGGCAGATTTTATTCATGTTTGAGTTGATTCTTTACAGAAAAGAGTAAAGAACTGAACCTGGGCAAATCTGATCTGGTCTAACTGAAGTAGTTTGTGTTGTTTCAGAACAACATGACTTATGAGGAGACAATGGACCCTGACTACTATACCCCAGAAAATGAATATGGCAATGAGTTGTGTGTCAAAGAAGAGGTGGTGAAAGTTGGATCCATTATTATTCCAGTGTTTTTCACAATAGTTGTTCTGTTAAGCTGCATCGGTAACATCCTCGTTCTGGTCATCCTGGCGCTCTACGAGAGTCTCAAATCCCTGACCAACGTGTTCATCCTCAATGTAGCTCTGTCAGATTTGCTGTTCACGTTTGGACTTCCATTCTGGGCCTCGTACTACATCTGGGGTTGGACGTTTGGAGACGGTGGCTGTAAAGCGGTGAAGTTTCTGTTTTATGTTGGCTTTTACAGCAGTGTGTTGTTCTTGACTCTCATGACCGTTCAGCGTTACATGGCAGTGGTTCATCCTCTGTCTGACTGGGAGAAATGCAGAGGATTTTCAGTCGCTCCAATTATCATTTGGATCCTGAGCGGAGCGGTTTCACTTCTTGGTTCACTTTATAGCAAAGTTATACCACATTTTAATAGTACGTACTGTGAATATGACAGTGTTGAAATGAAATCTGGCATCACATATTTTCAAAATGCTTTTTTCTTCATTGCATTTCTAATCATGGGTTATTGCTATGGCAGAATGCTTCGGACAATAACAAAATCTCGAACCAATAAGAGACACAAGACTGTTAGACTAATATTCTGCATTGCACTGGTGTTTTTTATTGGTTGGGCTCCATATAACATTGTTATGTTCTTAAAATCTTTGACTGATCAGAATATCAAGCCATTCACAGACTGTACAGTAAGCATTAATCTTGACTATGCATATTATGCTTGCCGAATGTTAGCTTTTTCGCACTGTTGCTTGAACCCTGTGTTTTACGTTTTTGTTGGCGTAAAGTTCAGGAATCATCTAAAATTGATTCTGCAGAAGGTCTTTCAAAAAAAAAAAAACCTCGATTCCGGTCAAACCAGATTGGCAAAAAATCAGTCGCTGGGTTCAATGTACTAAGAGAAAACTCAAGTACTTTTACCGAATGCAGTGAACCGACAATGAGCTCTAAGATGATGTGAATGATGTACATCACTCTTAAAAATAAAGGTTCCAACCGTAGGTTTTGAGTCAATGCCATAGAAGAACCACTTTTGGTTCCCCAAAGTCACTTTCAGTGATCAGTACTTACAGGAACCATTTTCTCTTGGTGTGAAGAATGTTTTAGTAACCTAAAGAACCTTTTTCCATACTAAAGAAAATTTTGTGCAATAGAAAGAAGTTCCCTCGATGTTAAAGGTTACTAAACCATCAACTTGGCCATCAACACCAATAAAAAACCTTTATTTTTAAGAGTGTAGATATACTGTTGTAGCTACTGTAGCAGTGTTTTATTATTATTATTAATGTGCTGGACTTGATTATTTGAAGACTTTGTTGAGTCATTGCACAGCTAGTGCCGATATGATTACAATCATTTAATATGCATTACTAAAATTTAAAAAAGGAAAATTCCTCTTCAAGCAGCAAGAGCATTCAGTTATGAGAACATCATGTTTGTGGTTGAAGTTCTCATTACAAGGTAATTTATAAATATAACTGGAAGTACGTAATAAAAGAACCACTGACAAATGTTCCATTTCCATACAAGTGTCGTCATTAATGCAGAAAATATTTTCACATGAAGTTAAAATACATTTATATATACTTTTTATTTATTGTTTGCATTTACATTATGGCTTTCATGTGTGTCACTGCTGTATGGTGTAAATTCAATGGATAATGTAGAGTAAAAGTAATGTACAGAATGAGCATAAAGCTCGACTCCAGTTTATGAAACATCTAAATAAAGGTATAGAAATAAAGGTAAAATAAAGGTTCTTTATTGGCATCTATAGTTAAATGAAACCTTTCCATTACTCAAAAGATTTCATTAGTGGAAAAGGTTTTAAAATGTTCTTAACAACCAAGAAAAAAAAAAAATGGTCCAAGAACTGTTCACTGAAAGGTTCTTTGAGGAACCAAAAATGATCTTCTGGACCCTTTGTTTTTAAGGGAGTAGACAGTTAAAATTAATCACAAATTATTTTCAGTAGTTTCAATGTGGACAGTGAAAATAATCATTTTCACTCATAGCAGGATAAATCGACAGTCAGACAGTGAATTGGCATCAAATTATGCACAAAAATATGCAACCAGTTTGCAGGGGCAGTTGCGGTCTAATGGTTAGAGCGTAGTTTCCGCGTAAACATCCCCTCCCGATAGGTGCCTCTTGGGGCTGTAACCTGAAAAGGTTGCAGGTTCACGTCTCAGTACTGGCAGGAAATGTAGGTGGGGGGAGTGAATGAACAGTGCTCTTTTCCACTCTTGAGCAAGCCACCTAACCCCCAATCACTACCCAAAAATGGCTGCCCACTGCTCCGGTGTGTGTGTGTGTGTGTGTTCACTTCCAAGTATGGGACACCCACACATTACTGTACTTTCACATCCACACTCAGGTTCATTTCCTCAAATTCTGTTTATTTAAGATGTTGTTATAGGAACAATGAGTGAAAAATGAGTGTAAAATGAGTGTAAAATAAAGTATGCTGTCACGGGTTGGTTCCACAATGAGGCAAGTATCTGTTAGCATCAGTCTTACATTATTTAACTAAAAAACAAAAAACAAAAAAAAACAAAAAAAAGACTCTGGCACAGGAGAACTACACAAGAGCAACATGAACTGACCTTAACATTGAACGCAGACAAAGAAGGGTTTAAATACACAGACCAAAAAAATGGAGCTAAACGAGACACAGGTGAACACAAAGTGTTGCTAAGGAAACAAATGATCACACATTAGGATGCACAATGCACAGCAATATCGAGAGTACAACTGATGCACGTTTCATGGCTAAAGAATACCCATAATGCACTGTGAGAGTTACACACCGAATGAATTCCTGCGTTTCGTCAGAAGATGGCGCCTGCATCTGAATCATTCATCCATCCATTTCCCAAACTGCGCTGGTCCAATGTGGCTACAGCATAATATTGTACTGGTATAAATACATTTTAGTGAACATTCAAGTGAATATTGAATTAATTAAGGTTTATAAATAGTTTCCAAGGCCGAGTTCAAGATAAATATTTTCATCTTACTACTGGAGCTGCCAGTTTGCTAAGTTTCGAATGATTATTAAAGGGTTAGTTCACCCAAAATGAAAATTGTCATTAATTACTCACCCTCATGTCATTCCAAACCCCTAAGACCTTTGTTCATCTTTGGAGCAGTGCAGCCCTTCCGTGTTTACATCCCCTCCTGATAGGTGCCTCCTGGTGCTGTAAACCAGAAGTGGGAGGAGGGAGAAAATAGCAAAAATGTCCATAGGAGGAGAGGCAGGAGGAAGAGTCCATGGGGGAGTCTGCTGAGGAAGGAGCCAGGGAGGAGATGAAGGAGGGATGAGCCAGGGAGCAACCCAGAGCAGATTCATTAGGATGAAGGCCCACGGCAGAACCAATGGAGGGAACGGATGATGACACAGCTGTTTTACGATTGGCCGGATACAGTGGGTCACTGCAGGAAGCAGAAAGTGTCCCCCCAGCTTGTCCCTGACTGTAAGAGGCAAATCTCGCCGATTGGTTACATCTAGCCACAGCCAAAATTGAACACACCTGAAGACACAGGTTGAGACCGATGGACTAGAGGCGAAACCGCAGACTCGCTGGACCAAAGTAGAGAAGGGGGCAGACCGGGGTGGAGCCGGTGGGAGTAAGGACAATGGTGCCACCTGAGGGAATCAGGATCCCAGTGGAGCCAAAGGGGTGGAGGGATGAGACATAGCCAGAGGCCCAGAAGTCCACTGCACCAGGGTGATGACTGACCAAGGTGGAGCCAGAGGGACAAGGGAGCCTGGTGGAGCCTGAGGGATGACGGACCACGGTGGAGCTGAGGGAATGTGAAGCCCAGGTGGAGCTAATGCGATGGAGATTAAGCCAGGGGATTGAAATAACAGGGCAGAGTTGAAGACCTGGAAGCGCAAGGAGGATCGGATCAGCTGGGCAGAGCCACTGAAGGAGGAGACGAAGGGCTGAGGGGAGCCAGTGGAGGCGGGGCAGAGGAACTGAATGGCATTGTCAGATGAGGAGGGAGTGGGAGGCTGTGAATGACCAGCAACAACAAAGGAGACTTGAGGCAGGGTGGGATCAACTGGGAGGCTTTGAAGAATTAAATTATCCAGCTCATCATACCAATACTTGGGGACCTTACATAGTATACCTTTAGTGGTGAGATTATGGACAGGGCTCCACTCCATACTAATGAACTCAACTAAAACTCCCTCTGGGGTGGATGGTGGTACTGGTTCTCACCTGGACAGACTCTGCATTTGGCATGGGCTCCAGGACAAAGATGGCTTTATTGCAGGTACATGCTTTGAGTCCCAGGCATATAGTGCATAAGGGGCGTGGCTGAAGCCTGGCTGAGCTTTGGGTCCAATGTGGGTTTGAAGCCCAAGGTGAGTGTGGAGTGTGGACCTTTTGAGCTGAACGGCATGGAGGATGTATTTCTCCAGGATGCAGTTGCCTGTATTTAATGGCATCAGAGAATACAGAGGCTCATCCAAACAGACATGAAAACAGTCCATTAATGCAACCTTGTTAAAATCAACCTTCGAACAAAGTCCACAGAATTCCTATACGTATTCCTCCAGAGGGTGGCCACTTTGGGATAAGGACAGCAGCTGGTTGGCTAGGAGGAATGCTGCATGATCCTTTTTTTTCGGTCACAGGTTAGTCTTGTCACAGGTTAGTTCAATGGAGCAAGTAGAGAATCTGTTAGCAACACTACTTTTTTAAACTAAATAAAAAAAAACACTCTGGCACAGGAGAACCACACAAGAGCAACATAAACCAATCTTAACACTGAAGACACCAGGAAAAGAACTGAACTGAACAGTGTTACGGATCCCTTGTTTCCCTGGACTCCATATCCCAAGATCCTCCTGTTCTCCACACCTGCACTCACTTCCCTCGTCAGCTCCTCATCATCACTCATCACCTGCACCTGGACTCTATTGTCAGCACTCCCATATATTGCACTCACTCCCTTCACTCCTCGTCCGTTCTCTGTTTATGTTAAGTGTATGTTTGGTGATTCCCTGCCGTTGTTTATTAAAGAGTGTTTATGATTGTGGAAATCCGCATCTGCCTCATCTCTGCACCAGCAACACGTAACAAACAGAGGGTTTAAATACACAGATGGAGCTGAACAAGACACAGGTGAACACAATGGGTTGCTATGGAAACAAATGATCACACATTAGGAAACAAAAGCATTTATTTATACAGGTATAAATTCATTTTTTAATTTATTATTACATTGTTTGATTAAAGTTTATAGATGCTAATTTCCATGACAGAGTTCAAGATAAATATTTTCATTACTGCCAGTTTGCTATTCAAATGATTATTAAACAGCAAGCACAAAATATGCAAAAGAGGCAGCCCTTCCACACTCAGTGTCCGAATTCACTCACTTGTCAAAAAAGCAAAAATGGCGCCGCTGATTTCGGACGCCGTCCAGGCCGCTCCACGTAGATTGTGTTTTTATTTATTTCTGTATTTTATTTTGCTCTCTTTTTTTTACTTATATATCGTCTGCATTGATCACTTACGACAAAGGAATACTTTTGGATATTGGTTATTGTTTCACTAACCGGTTTCCGGACACTTTATTGCTTAATCCATCATGGCCATCCGAGATTCTCCGGAACGCCGAGAGGAACCATGGCCAATTGAATAATCACCTGAGGCGACGGCCTAAGAAACATCGCGGGAAACGCGCTGGGATCCGCAACAGACTAAGAAAAAGAGCTCACAGTCCTCCTCTGCCGAGCATTTTGCTCGCTAATGTCCAATCTCTGGTGAATAAGATGGACGATCTTAGAGCCAGGATAAGTTTCCAACGGGACATAAGGGACTGCAACATCTTTTTTTTGTCTGAAACCTGGCTTACGCCCTCTGTCCCGGATACCGTTGTTACGCCAACTGATAACTTTTCTGTTGTACGGATGGACAGAACAGCTGAGGCCGGTAAATCTAAAGGCGGAGGAGTGTGCTTTATGATTAACAAGAAATGGTGTGATCCCAGGAATATTTCTATTCTGTCGCGCTCCTGTTCGCCTCATTTGGAACATCTATCTATCATTTGCCGTCCATTCTACCTGCCCCGGGAGTTCTCATCAATTATTGCTACTGTTGTTTATATCCCACCACAAGCAGATACTGGCTTGGCCTTGTTTAAACTCCACGATGTGCTCAGCGGCTACATTAATAAACATCCTGATGCTGCTGTTGTCATCGCGGGTGATTTTAACAGGGCCAACCTCAGGCAGGTTATGCCGAACCTATACCAATATGTATCCTGTCCAACTAGAGGACCGAATACACTTGATCATTGTTACTCTCAACTTAAGAATGCCTATAAAGCTCGCTTATCACCAGCTTTTGGCAAATCGGACCATGCTGCCATTTTTCTCACACCGGAATATAAACAAAGGCTTGTTCAGGAACCCCCGGTGCAGAGGGCTTGAGAGATGTGATGTATTTTATCTTCAGTAACGCGCTGGAGTTCTTGTGTTTCTCTTTCCTTCAGTGATTATGCGCCGTTCTTCACTAATACAAAATCATTATTCAATCACTTAATTATCTCATTCCAACACTGATTAAGTTACATTAAAAGCTGTAGTGTGCACATGCAGTGTTACATCTGGGCAAATCGGCGCTTGCAAAACTGGCTGGGTCCCGATAGCCCAGGTCAAACCCAGACTGGGACATGTTTCGATCGAGTTCCTCTGATGTCAGTGAGTTCACGGATGTTGCATTAAGTTTTGTAAACATGCTAACTGAACAAGCTACGGACACTATAGTTGTAAGGACTTTTTCAAATCAGAAACCGTGGATGGACAGAACTATCCGTGTTGCAGTAAACAAACGTACTGCTGCATTTAACGCCGGGCTCGAGTCGGGGAACATGAGTGAGTACAAAACAGCGTGCTATGCTCTCCGACGGGCAGTAAGAGCCGCCAAACACCGATACAAGGAACGCATAGAGTCACATTTTCAGCTAAATGACTCCCGACGTATGTGGCAAGGACTAAGAACTATCTGTGCCTTTGGAAACAAATCCTCTGTAGCTGTGAGAGCAGAACCGTCGCTGGCTGACGAGTTAAATTCTTTTTATGGCCGTTTTGAATGCAACCGTGACAACGCGAGTCTGCCAATCTGCGTGTCAGGGAGCGGCAGTCAGAGCGGCGATAACTATGTGGTCACCGTGTCTGAGGATGAGGTTCGGAGGGCCCTAAAGCGAGTGAATGTCAGGAAAGCAGCAGGTCCCGATGGGATTCTTGGCCGTGTTCTAAGGACCTGTGCTGACCAGCTCGCTGGTTTGTTTACATCTATTTTTAATGAGTCCCTTGCTACCTCAGTAGTTCCCACTGTTTTTAAAAAATCAGTTATTATTCCTGTGCCCAAGAATAATAACCCTTTGTGTCTGAATGACTATCGTCCGGTTGCCCTCACGTCAATAGTCATGAAGGTCTTTGAGAAACTTATAAAGAGCAATATCTGTTCTTCCATTCCTGACACTCTGGATCCTCTTCAATTCGCTTATCGCTCAAATAGATCCACTGATGATGCCATCTCTCACATCTTGCACTCTTCCCTTGAGCATATTGACAGCAGTAAGGGGAATTATGTAAGGCTGCTGTTTGTTGACTATAGTTCTGCTTTTAATACTATTGTTCCCACTAAGCTAGTTTTTAAACTTATGAACCTTGGCCTGAACTCCTCACTATGCAACTGGATTCTTGATTTCCTCACTGGCAGACCTCAAGTGGTAAAGGTCGGTCAGTATACCTCTAACTCCATCACACTGAACGTGGGAGCTCCACAGGGCTGTGTCCTGAGTCCCTTGCTCTATTCTCTCTACACGCATGATTGTGTGTCTTCCCATAGCTCTACATCTATTATTAAATTTGCTGATGACACCGTGATCTTGGGCCTTATTTCCAATAATAGTGAAGCTGCTTATTTGGATGAGGTAGAGAAACTCACATCATGGTGCCAGGACAATTGTCTCTCTATGAATGTGCGTAAAACTAAAGAGCTAATTGTGGACTTTAGGAAGAGATATCAGCAGCCTTACACTCCTCTTATGATTAATGGGACCCCTGTGGAGAGGGTGAGTAGTTTCAAGTACCTTGGTGTAAACATCTCCGAGGATCTGACTTGGACTACCCACATTCAAACTCCGGTTAAGAAAGCCAGACAAAGACTGTACCATCTGCGACAGCTGAGGAAATTCAGAGTCTCACCAGCGATTCAGAAAACTTTCTATGTAGGGGCCATCGAAAGTGTATTGACTCAGGGTATTTCAGTGTGGTATGGGAACAGTTCTAGTCAAGATTGTAAAGCCCTGCATAGAGTTGTGCGCTTAGCTGAGCGCATTTCAGGCTCTGCTTTTCCCTCTTTGGAGGACATCTATCTTAAACGCTGTAAAAGTAGAGCTGTTAAAATTTTTAAGGACACAAAACACCCTGGCAACTTTCTTTTCATTTTGTTGCCATCTGGTAAGCGCTTTCGTAGCTTGATGGCAAAAACTGAAAGATTTAGGAGGAGCTTTTTTCCCCAGGCCATCAGATTTCTAAATTCAAGCACACCGTTTTTAACTTGTATATGATTGTGATGCTGTCAAGTATAAACTCTGCACAATTTGTTGCACATTATATTTCTTTGTACATTTTGCTTTTGATAATATTTATTAGTCTATAGTATATTGTCTTGTATAATTTATTTATAAGTTCATCATTTTTATTTGGTTTTTCATATTCTTTTGTATAATTTTCTTGTTTGTACTCTTAATATTTGCATTGCCTGTGGAGCGGACCTGTTTTACATTTCACTGCTGGTCATATGTTCCATATAACCATGTACGTGACGAATAATAAAAGTCAAGTCAAGTCAAGTCAAGTTGTTTTCATTTCATGTTCAGTCTATAGGCATGCACGACTACTTTACAACCAAATGAGGCACAAACCAAATGACTGAATTTTGCCAAATTTGATGTCTTGGAATTCGTTGAGCTCTCTCAATAATGACTTGGACAGCCAAATTTGATTATACATAAAAAATTAAGTCATAAACTGACATTGAGTTTTTAAGTTGAATCATTTGAAAATCTTTTATTACTAAAACAGTTACACTCTTAGAAAAACTTTTCAGTTGAGTTCTATATAGAAGTTACAAGTTTGTTGCAAGTTATGCAAAAAAGGTTCTATGCTCTTAGAAGAAAAGGTTCTAAAAATAATCTTAAAGGCCTCCATCAGGTGCATAATATATAGAACCTTTTAGGGGTTTCATGGGATCATTTTATGGAATAAGTTTTAATTAATTAATTTTGTTTTTATACATTTTTAATTTTAATTCAGTTTTATGAATTAACCAGATTGTAAACACTTTATCACAAGAAAAAAAAAAAATAACCCATGAAAATTAAAGTAGCCTATTACACAATCATTTAAGACATTTCTCCTTATAGAACCTTTTTGGCATAAAGTGTTCTTTAAAATCTATATAGAACCCCAATGCAAATGATGATAAATATCTTAAATGATCTCATAATACTTTAAAGTATGTTTATGAGCTATTAATTAAAAGTAAATCCATAAAATTGTTTTATGAAGTCCCTGACAGAATATAGGTTACATAACATTTTCTTTCGTCTAAGCGTAGAGTTTAAGACAAATGAGTTTAAGAGGAACAGTTACTTCAGCTGTAAAGATCACAAACCCAGCTTCCTCTGTGTATGAGATGACAGGACCCATGTAGAGGCTGAGGTTTGTGGGAGGATGCGTGTCACTAACCCATCATACAAACATCACTCACAAATCACTCCCAGAACTATCATGCTGCACTTTTTAATACATTCATTAGATTCTTCATTCTTTTAACTTAAAGTAGTTATTGTAGCCTCTTGATCCAAGTTATCGATTGTCTGTTCTGATCATCATTGTGCTCTACAAAGTCAATATCATCAGGAATTCAGGTAATATCTTCATTTGACTAAGTTATACGTGTCACATAGCAGGAAGATAAAGATGAGATGAGTTGGATCTTGTTGCAACGTTATACTTTAATTACAAAAAAAGAACAAAGACAGTAATCAAATACAGAGAAAGAACGTAACAGCGTTGATATTAAACTAAAAGACAATACCGAACAAACTGAGAGCAGATATACACAGAAAACGAACTAAACTAGAAACAGGTTCACAACAAAATATTATTTCAGTTTTTCTACTTTCATGTTTAATTCAGTGTGTTACTTGCCACTTTTTTGTAATTGTTTGTGAAATGAAAATTGTGAATGAAAATTGTTCCTACACCTTTTTTTTTTTTTTTTTTCTCGGTGAGCAGCAGGTAAGAAATAAATGTCAGACTGTATTTACTATTTTCTCACTGGAATAAATTTAGCTAAACTGATTCATTTGACTTTTCTCTTGTTTTGTAAAATATAAACAGACAGATTATTATTCATGTTTGACTTGATTCTCCACAGAAAACATCTACAAAGAGCAAAGAACTCAACCTGGACAAATCTGATCTGGTCTAACTGAAGTAGTTTGTGACGCTGTAGAACAACATGACTGATGAGACGACAACGTATTCTTACTATAACTACCCAGAAGATGAAGCTGAATTGTGTAACTACGAGAAGCTGTTGAAATTTCTTACCATTATTCCAGTCTTTTTCACAATAGTGGTTGTGTTAAGCTGCATCAGTAACATCCTCGTTCTGGTCATCCTGGCGCTCTACGAGAACCTCAAATCCCTGACCAACATCTTCATCCTCAATTTCGCTCTGTCAGATCTGCTGTTCACGTTTGGACTTCCATTCTGGGCCTCGTACAACATCTGGGGTTGGACGTTTGGAGAGATTGGCTGTAAAGCGGTGAAGTTTCTGTTCTATGTTGGCTTTTACAGCAGTGTGTTGTTTTTGACTCTCATGACCGTTCAGCGTTACATGGCAGTGGTTCATCCTCTGTCTGACTGGGAGAAATGCAGAGGATTTTCAGGCACTCCTTTCATTGTTTGGATCTTGAGTGGAATGGCTTCACTGTCTGGTTCACTTCATAGCAAAGCTATACATTATTTTAATAATACATACTGTGGACATAACAGTGTTGAAGTGAAATCTGGCATAGTTTATTTGAAAGAAAATGTTTTCTTCTTCATTGCATTTCTAATCATGGGTTTTTGCTGTGCCAGAATGCTTTGGACGATAACAAAATCTCAGACCAATGAAAAACAAAAGACTGTTAAACTAATATTTGTTATTGTGCTGGTGGTTTTTGTTGGTTGGGCTCCATATAACATTGTTATGCTCTTAAAAACTTTTACCATTCAGAATATCAAGCCATTCTCGTCGTGTGAAGTAAGCATTAGACTCGACTATGCATATTATACTTGTCAAATGTTAGCTTTCTCTCACTGTTGCTTGCATCCTGTGTTTTACATTTTTTTTGATGTAAAGTTCAGGAATCATCTAAAAATGATTCTGCAGAAGATCTTTTAAATAAAAAAAATATTAAAAACTCTTTTACCGAATGCAAGAAAAAAACAATCATGAATTCTAAGATACAGTGTGAATGATGTAGAGATTCTGTTTAGCTATGTAGCATTGTTTTATTATTATTAATGTGCTGGATTTGATTATTTGAAAAATCATTAAGCACACCTACTGCTGATATAATTAATCGTATAATATGCATGATTAAAATTTTGAAAAAGTGAAAAAAATGCTGCCACTGTGCAGGAAAATTCCTCTCTCTAATTCACACATTTCAAGTTAATTCATATTTGCTTGTATAGCGCTTTTCACAACATTGTTTCAAAGCAGTTTTACAGAAAATGCAAGTTTCTTCATTCCAATTTCGAGTGATCTGTTATCAGAGGTGACTGTGTCCAACAAATGTACATTTCTAAGATATTACAAATCATGCAGTTAGCTAACATCATGTATTCATTTAGGCAGAAACAATGAGCTCATTAAAGCAATTATTACAATTATCATAATTATCAGAATATATGACTTGCTGATTTTAAGGCTTTTTTTTGCCTCTTTTTTGTTTTGTTCATTGAATTTGAATTGTACAGCACTTTGGTTCAATGTTAGTTTTTTTTTTTAAAAATGTTCTTTATAAATTTTTACAAAAGTAAGCAACAAATGTTCAAGTGTTGTCATTGATATTTTCATATGAAATTAAAATATATTAATACCTTCTTTTATGTCTGTTTATTTACTGTATGCATTTACATTACAACTTTCATGTTTATATCACTGCTTGTACAGTATAAATTCAATATAGTGTAGAGTAAATGTAAAGAGCAGCAACAATAAAAGAACAATAAAATAAAGATTCCTTATTGGCATCAATAGTTCCATGAAGAAACTTTAACATCTACGGAATCTCTCCATTACATAAAAGATTCACTGCATGCAATCTGACTGCAATTATTTTATTATCTCTGTTATATTTAACAATGTTATCTCATATTTCACTCTTATAGTCTATTTATAAACACATTCTAAACATTTTTAGTATATAGTCAAGGTTTGGTGTTTGGATGAAGCAAGGACTCAATTGCAGGATGTTTTGCGCTTTTGTTGGTTACAAAAGTCAAACAAAACCTACCCAATGAGGGAAAACAAGACCAGCAACTGAACAAGGCAAGACTTGGCAAGGCATATAAGGGCAGGACACAAGAGATACATTCAACAAAGAACTGGCACAGGATTGCAAAAATAAGGAGAAAATATAGCTGCGAGCAGCGATGGCGGGCCCAAGCCCGGTGGCACCGCCACCCCGGTGGCTTCAGGGCAACTGTGCACAGCGGGCAATAGGCATTTAAAACGGTTAAACATCAAAGGACTATGTCAAATTCACTCCACATTTACTGCACTACAAGGTGCCGCTATAGAGCCCCTCCTCCCTGCCCATTTTCAAAGGATTACATGTGCCAAGTTTTAACATTATTCTGATGAATTTTGAAGCAAATCAGGTAAAAATAAGAGGGTGATCTCAATGTATGCTGAAAGTGACACATTTTCTGCTTCCAGTTGGTGGCGCTATGACTTTGAATCACAATAGTCACATCCATGTGATCAGCCTTGTACAACGAAGACTAAGCCGAAGTTTCATCAAAATCAATTAATGTATGCAGAAGTTATAACACTTTGTTTCCCTTTTCTTGCTATTAATTCATTGCCTCGCCACGGCCAAACCGTTTGAGATATCCAAAATCCGTTTGCAATCAAACAACTTCAATGTGTTAGCAACAAGTTAAAAAAAGCTTGGTGTAAATTGGATAAACCCTGTAGGAGTAGTAGTATAAAATTCATAGCCTGTTTTTTCAAAAAATTAACATTCAAACAAAAATAGCTGACTTCCTGTTGGTCGGAGCTAATGAATGTAAATTAGAAAATTGTCTGGCTTGATGAGAACAATATGTGTACCGAGTTTGGTGACTCTAGGAAAAACTAACCCCCCACTTTTGTCAAAAGGTGGCGCTACTGAGCCCCTCCACCACGCCCATTTCTATGGCTTTGTCCATGTCTACTGGTTGACAATATTGATGTGTGTGTCGAGTTTCATGCAATTTGAAGCATGTTAAGAGCCTCGAAAACACTAAAGAATATTATTACAGTTTGACATGTTGCCATGGCAACAGTATTTCAAATATCAAAAATCCTGTCACAGGTCTACATCTGCTGTGTATTGACATTACACTGATGAAGTTTGAAGCAAATCAGGTAAAAATAAGAGGGTGATATCAAAGCATTTCAAAAAGTGATACACTTCCTGCTGCCAGTTGGTGGCGCTATAACTTTGACTCACAATAGTTACATCCATGTGATCGGACTACTACAACCAACACACTCGTGAAGTTTCATAAAGATCAATATATGTATGCAGACGTTATAACACATTTCCTGTTTCCTTTTTCTCGCCATAAATTCGCTGCCTCGCCACGGCCAAACCGTTCGAGATATCAAAAATCCGCTGGCAATTTTTAATCATCAATGTCTTGACTTCATGCTGACCGAGTTTGGTGGCGATCGGATTAATCATCTAGGAGGAGTATATCAAATTCCAGAGCATGCGTTTTTCAAACAACCCTTAATAGCTGACTTCCTGTTGGGTGGCGTTTAACTTAGAGCACGAAAGTTGTTCGGCCCGATGAGGTCTATATGTGTACCGAGTTTCATACTAATACGTGCAAGTTTGTTCAATATATGGACGAAGTTTTCAGACTTTTTTCAAGGGGGCGCTGTCGAGCCCCCCTGCCACGCCCGGGTACCAGCCTCTGCGGCGTCCTAATGGCCGCAGATTCCAATGTGTGTGCCAATTTTCAGGAGTTTTTGAGCATGTTAAGGCCCCCAAAAAGCCCCGGAAGACGGAAAAAAAAAAAAAAAAAAAAAAAATCCTTAGAAGAACAAGAGGGCCCTGCGCGCTTAATTCGCTTGGGCCCTAAATATAGGGCAGCAAACACGGGGGAGAACAGGTGGAGCAACTGAACCAATATTCAGGTAACAATTCAAGACAATAGACATGAGAACACATGGCACAAGCAAACACATGACAAGCCATGTGCTCACTCCAAACATGACAAAAACATGAGCACATGGCCAGCGAACACAAATCACAAGCTATGTGCTCAAACAAAACAAAACACAAACACCCATGAGAACACTCAAAAGTTCACACAAAACATGACATGAAAGCACGCAGCCAATAAAACACAAGCTGCATGCTACACAGAAGATTTTTCAGAGTCGACTCCCACCATAGGAGTCCCGGAATTGACTCCATTTGCTCCATTTACTTCATTTACTTTAAATCAAAACAGGGTCAGCAATATAAGATTGCAGTCATTACACACTAAATGTAGGCTATTCTTTATTTTTAAGACACAAAGCCTAAAACTGCTTTATTAAAACAACACATTTTTAACATCACCATAATTTCCTAGTTGTTGCCAATACTAAATTTAAAGAGGGAAAAATACTGATAAAAAGCCTTTGTTGAATTTTAAATAAACAAGAGAATTTATTCTATTAAATTGTTTAAATTATTGTATGCATATTTGTATATTATATATTTTTTATATAGTACGCTGCTGGACTGGAGTACATAGGCTACTTGTACAGAATGACAATACAATGTAACACTTTAGAATAATGGTCTGTCATTAATAAGTAACTAGGAAGTAATGCAGGACTAATGAGTAGTACTACATTAACACTTCAGCTACTTCTATTAACTAATATAGAAGCAGGTTTAACTAATCAGTAAGTAAAATCAAATTTAGAAGATAGTTCCTTATTAGCTAATCAATAATTACCTAATGAGATTATCATCATTAATAACTATTAAAGGTGCTCTAAGCGATGCTGGGTGGAGTAACTTCCTGTTGACGTTCGAAGTGTTGTCAAACAAAACAGAGGCTAGCTAGACCCTCCTTCCTCCTCCTCCTCCTCCTCCCCTCCCCTCCGTGCTTCCTGAAATAGTCATGAACGCGCATTTAAAATCATTCTTGTCGGTTATTGGCTGGAGTTTATTATGATTTGTGGTCCAGGCTGCACCAGTTTGTTTTTATTGCCGTTTTCGGAGCTTGTGGCGACTACAGAGGCCGCATTTTTTTTTTTTTTTTTTTTTTTTTACAGTATGTTCAGGTGACAGGTAGCTAGCGGATAGTGAGGAGATGTTTGCTGTATGTGACAAAAAATGTTTTGGCCTAAAAACGCATGACATCACTTAGAGGACCTTTAACTAACGGACAAATTGTAAAGAACATTATCATGTGTCTTGCTGCGTTCACACAAGACGCGACTTGCGCGAATAAATCACGCTATTCGCGCATAGCGACGCTTGAACATTTTGAGTTTACTCGCTTCATTCGCGCGTGACATTCGCTTCATTCGCGCGTGAAAATCCCTTCACAACAGACGCGAATTCGCGTCATGAGAGGGGCTCTCCCGCTCCTTTGTGTGTCCCAGACTCTCCCACTGCTTTCTGCACACTTCCTCTGAATAAACACAACTTGTCAGTGGGGAAATAATTGTAAATTACAGCGAATACGCTCAATTGGTCGTCTTTAGTTGGCTTGTAGTCTTAATATGTATAAATATAGCTCAAATTGAGTAAAGACCGTTTTTTACAACTTATCAGATTGTCCGACCTCCTCACTCACTTTCTTTCAAACACGATCCTTTTTATTTCTGTTTCTATAAATGTATGAAGATGTACAGCGACGATGGTTTTGTCCTCCATTGTTGTTTCGAATTTCTACCTCAGCTCGCTACGTCACATCACTACTAGAGCAAGCTCCTGATTGGTTAACGCGGCGCGGAAATTCGCCAAAGTTCAGATTTTTCAACTTGCGCGATTCGCGTGAATCACGCGTTAAGCGCGTCAAACGCCCGAATCGCTCAATTCTCGCCGCAGGATGTCAATTCGTGTCTTTGCATTGACTTAACATGTAAATCACTCACGCTTACCGCTTCATTCGCGTCCGGTGTGAACGCACCAACATAATCAGTGATCATTTTTACTCTGAATATAGTCATAAAATGCAACAAATGATCAAGACCATTATTTTAAAGTGAAAATAATCTTTTTCACTTTAAAATAATGGTCCTGATCACTAGTAGTTCCTGCATAGTAGGTAAGACTTGAGTAATGATGCATTTTATGACCACGTTGAGAGTAAAAAAAAGAGAATTGCTCACATCTCAGACACTTTAATGTTGTAAATAGTAATTAATTAGTAATTCTTTATAATTTCTCATAGTTACCTATTAGTTATTAACGATGCCAATCTCATTCTCTAATTATTGATTAGCTAATAATTCGATATTACTTACTGATTAGTTAAGCTTGTTTCTATATTAGTTAATAGTAGTAGCTGAAGCGTTAATGTAGTACTACTCATTTGTCCTGCATTACTTACTTGTCCTGCATAGTTACTTATTAATGGCGGACCATTATTCTAAAGCGTTACCCAATACAAATACCTTTGAACCTATCAAATTAGTTTGATTCCATTTAGTTAGAGAAGAAACAGTAGAAAGAGCAGCAGATAAGAACAAAATGTCAGGCTCTATTTACTATTTTCTCACTGGAATAAATTTAGCTTAATTGATTAATATGACTTTCTTCTTTTGTTTTGTCCTAATGAAAAGGCACATTTTTTCAATGTTTGACTTGATTCTCCACAGAAAACATTTACAAAGAGTTAAGAAATGAAACTGGACAAATCTGATCCTGGTCTAACTGAAGTTGTTTGTGACGTTGCAGAACAACATGACTGATGAGGAGAGAATGTACTCTGACTATTATGACTCAGATGACTCAGATGGCATGTGACTATGGTAGCTGGTGTCTCTATTTTCATGTTCCATGTAATAGAATCGCCAATTACTAGGGCACTTTCAACAGGATTCTCAGTGGGTGCGTCACTGAGTGGGGAGAACCTGTTTAATGTTCTAATCGGAACAGAACAGTGGTATTTTGTTCCGCGACTATAGGCCGCCTCACAATCACCCAATAAAAAGTTAAATGCTGGCGACATCAGATTAATGTGATAGGCAATATCAGATACATGGTGATGATAAAATAGACAAGTAATGATAATAAATAGATTCAAAACAAAGCCCTATGGAGCTACAGATGCAAACTATTCAACAGCAAGGCAGACTGGAGCAATCGATGAGCAGAGTGAAAGAACCACTGACAAATGTTCCATTTTCATACAAATGTCATCATTAATGCAGAAAATATTTTCACATGAAATTAAAATATATCCATTTATGTTCTTTTATGTCTGTTTATTTACTGTATGCAATTACATTATGACATTCATATTTGTCACTGCTGGTATGATACAGATTCATTGTATAATGTGACTGTGCTCTCTAATGTGCAAACTGCCTCAGAGTATATTGTATCTGTTGCATGCTTCGTCTGTCATTACAAATGAGTGGAACAGTTACTTAAGCTGTAGAGATCATCTCATGGCACTCATCTCTTCGTGAAAGTGGAAAAAAAAAGTTCTGCTGTCACATGACCTGCATGATTTCTTCAGGAAATGTTTAATGCAAAAGAAAATGTGTGAGAGGCAGTTTCGTCTGTTGTTTGTGTGGATGGTAAGCTTTCATTTAAAATGTTTGTGATACTACCTTTTAAAGTAAGATAAGTACCTACTTTATGTTTAACCTTGCTTGAAGTATGCTTTAAACGCAAATACATCTGTGGAAGATTGTACATGCAAGTAATACAAAGAGAAACTAAATGCTAAAAAATCATTTTGAGTAACTTTATCAGCGTTTGGATTTGTATAGGTGTATGTATGCAAAGAGTTTGTATGTACACACGAGTAACATCAGATGTATAGGTTTGCATTTCACATTAGTGTGTGTAAGCATTTCAAGTGTGTTTGAGCATTTAGTAGTATTGTTATGTGTGACTACACAACCTTTGTGAAATTGCTAAAAGAAGCTGACATAGTCGGGTGTTTATAAGTATCCGGGAAGTTCCACTTTTACTTTACATCAGTACACAACTTTGCAAGCTGATGATTTTTTTGGCTGATTGAAACTTCTGCTGTGGAGGGCGGCTTCAGAATGAGATCATGTTTTATTGGACCACTGATAATTAAGATTATTGGAGCATGTTTTACAGCAAAATACTGTTTTTCTACTTTTATGTTTAATTCCATGTTTTAGTTTAATTTCTTTGTAAGTGTTTGTGAAATTTACTAGCATTACTAAGTGAAACTTGTTTTTATACTTTTTTTTTTCAGTTTATTTGTGTGTTGAAAAAAAGAGAGGAATTTCCCCATTCTATAAAATACAGTAAAGGTAAACACCTCTTCCACATTTGATCTGCTCAGCTGTCTTGACAAGATACTCAACTCAAAAAGTAGTAGGGAAATTAGTTTTTATTAGTTATTATTTTCTAAATTCCTATCAAATTAGTTTGATTCCATTTAGTTAAAGACACAGTGGAAAGAGCAGCAGGTAAGAACTAAATGTCAGGCTGTATTTAGTATTTTCCTCACAGGAATAAATTAAGATAAACTGATTAATATGAATTTCCTCATATAGTTTTACCTAATGAAAAAAAAAAAGATTTTATTCATGTTTGACTTGATTCTCCACAGAAAACATCTACAAAGAGTAAATAACTGAACCTGGACAAATCTGATCTGGTCTAACTGAAGTAGTTTGCGACGTTGCAGAACAACATGACTGATGAGGAGACAATGGACCCTGACTATGACTACTATACCCCAGAAAATGAATATGGCAATGAGTTGTGTGTCAAAGAGGAGGTGGTGAAAGTTGGATCCATTATTATTCCAGTGTTTTTCACAATAGTTGTTCTGTTAAGCTGCATCGGTAACATCCTCGTTCTGGTCATCCTGGCGCTCTACGAGAGTCTCAAATCCCTGACCAACGTGTTCATCCTCAATGTAGCTCTGTCAGATCTGCTGTTCACATTTGGACTTCCATTCTGGGCCTCGTACTACATCTGGGGTTGGACGTTTGGAGACGGTGGCTGTAAAACGGTGAAGTTTCTGTTCTATGTTGGCTTTTACAGCAGTGTGTTGTTCTTGACTCTCATGACCGTTCAGCGTTACATGGCAGTGGTTCATCCTCTGTCTGACTGGGAGAAATGCAGAGGATTTTCTATCGCCCCCTCTATCGTTTGGATCCTGAGCGGAGCAGTTTCACTTCTTGGTTCACTTCATAGCAAAGTTATACCACATTTTAATAGTACGTACTGTGAATATGACAATGTTGAAATGAAATCTGGCATCACATATTTTCAAAATGCTTTTTTCTTCATTGCATTTCTAATCATGGGTTTTTGCTATGGCAGAATGCTTTGGACGATAACAAAATCACAGACCAATGAGAAACACAAGACTGTTAGACTAACATTTGTTATTGCACTGGTGTTTTTTATTGGTTGGGCTCCATATAACATTGTTATGTTCTTAAAATCTTTGACTGATCAGAATATCAAGCCATTCACAGACTGTGAATTAAGCATTAGACTCGACTATGCATATTATGCTTGCCGAATGTTAGCTTTCTTACACTGTTGCTTGAACCCTGTGCTTTACGTTTTTGTTGATGTAAAGTTCAGGAATCATCTAAAATTGATTCTTCAGAAGGTCTTTTAAAAAATCAGTCACAGAGTACTAAGAGAAAACTAAAGTACTTTTACTGAATGCAGTGAACCAACAATGAGCTCTAAGATAAAGTTCACACTTAAATATAGAGGTCCCAAAAGGAGATTTTTTTTTGTGCCGATGCTATAAAAAACACACAGTTGGTTCTACAAAGAACCTTTCAGTGATCAGTTCTTACAAGAACCATTTAATGGAGCCGCATTTCCAATGAAATTACCAGAACAATTTGTTCCAGTACTTTGAAGATTATGCAAATTAGTCCGGTGATGTAAGACTTTCCAGTTCCCGATGGATTTTGTCCTCCACATATGAGCTTAATAAAGCCTGAACTTTATTGTTCCATCTGTCGTATTTTTTAAACTCCATTGTTGATTCGAATAGCAAACAACTCTTACTGCACGCATCGCAACAGACTGGTTATGCTACGTGAAGTCAACCAATCAGCATGTCCCATCTCCGAAAGTTCCATTGATGTTAAAAGTTCTTCATGGAACCATCGACACCAATAAAGAACCTTCATTTAGAGTGTAGAGATTCATCCTCAATTTAACGCTATCAAATCTGCTGTTCACGTTTGGACTTCCATTCTGGGCCTCGTACTACATCTGGGGTTGGACGTTTGGAGAGATTGGCTGTAAAGCGGTGACGTTTCTGTTCGATGTTGGCTTTTACAGCAGTGTGTTGTTCTTGACTCTCATGACCGTTCAGTGTTACATGTTAGTGGTTCATCCTCTGTCTGACTGGGAGAAATGCAGAGGATTTTCTGCCGCTCCAATTATCATTTGGATCCTGAGCGGAGCAGTTTCACTGCCCAATTCACTTTATAGCAAAGTTACACATTATTCTGATAATACATACTGTGAATATGACAGTGTTGAAGTGAAATCTGGCATTGCTTATTTTCAAAATGCTTTCTTCTTCATTGCATTTCTAATCATGGGTTTTTGCTGTGGCAGAATGCTTTGGTCCATAACAAAATCACAGACCAATGAGAAAAACAAGACTGTTAGACTAACATTTGTTATTGCACTGGTGTTTTTTATTGGTTGGGCTCCATATAACATTGTTATGTTCTTAATTACTTTGACTGACTTCACAGACTGTAGAGTAATCATTAGAGTCTACTATGCATATGTTATTTGCCGAATGTTAGCTTTCTCTCACTGTTGCTTGAACCCTCTGTTTTACGTTTTTGTAGATGTAAAGTTCAGGAATCATCTAAAAATGATTCTGCAGAAGATCTTTAAAAAATAATAATAATAAAACTCAATCAAGCCAGATTGGGACAAAAAATGTTCAATGAGAAAATGAACCAACGATGAGTTTTAAGATACAGTGTGAATGATGTACATAGAGATTCTGTTTAGCTAGTGCTGATTATTTGAAAATTCATCAAGCACAGCAGATATAATTACAATCGTTTTGAAAAGCTTCTGCTGATATAATTACAATTATTTCATATGGATGATTAAAATTTTTTAAATGCTGCCACTGTGCAGGAAAATTCCTCTCTCTAATTTACACATTTCAATTTAATTCACATTTGCTTGTATAGCGCTTTTCACTATACTTATTGTTTCAAAGCAGTTTTACAGAAAATGCATGTTTCTTCAATTTCGAGTGATCTGTTATCAGAGGTGATGGTGTCCAAGTAATATCCATACTTCAGAAATGTACAGTTCTAATATATTACAAATCATGCAGTTAGCTAACATCATGTATTCATTTAGGCAGAAACAATGAGCTCATTAAAGCAATTATTACAAGTTGTGATCATAATTATCACAATATATAGAAATTTGTCAGTTGTGTATGTTGATTCAGAGTCTCTCTATCAAGCAGCAAAAGCATTCAGAGAAAATCATGTTATAAATTCTAACCGTTCTTCTTCTTCCTTTTTCTGGGCGTTTGTAACTTCAGCCCTCAAGTTGTGGAATTCACTTTCATTCTCTGTCAGATTGTATGAGTGTGACTTGTTGATTTTAAGGCGCTTTTTGTTTTTTTCTCTCTCTTTTGCTTTTTTTTTTAAGTAAGCGACAAATGTTCAAGTGCTGTCATTGATATTTTCATATGAAATTAAAATATATTTATACCTTCTTTAATGTCTGTTTATTTACTGTATGCATTTAGATTACAACTTTCATGTTTATGTCACTGCTTGTACGGTATAAATTCAGAGTAAATGTAAAGAGCAGCATGAGAATAAAGCTTCCTTATTGGCAATAATAATTCCATGAAGAACCTTTAACATCTATGGAATCTTTCCATTACACAAAAGGTTTACATTTTTAAAACATTCTTCACACTGAAGAAAAAAACATGAGAAAAGGACAGTATGCAATGTGACCGCAATTATTTTATTATCTCTGTTATATTTAACAATGTTATCTCATATTTCCCTCTTAATAGTTTATTTATAAACACATTATAAAACAAAAGCAGCTTTCAATTTTCATCACACTCTCAGCCCTCAGCTAAAATGAAATACTTTTAAATATGAAACAAAAACTGCCAGTATGAGGTGGCAGCAAATCACCGTCTTAATGAGTGAGTCATTGAATCATTCAGTCAAACGATTCATTCAAAATAGCAGATTCATTTGGGACAAATCAAAGCAAGTCTTTGGCCTTGTACTACATCTGGGGTTGGATGTTTGGAGACAGTGGCTGTAAAGAGGTGAAGTTTCTGTTCTATGTTGGCTTTTCCAGCAGTGTGATTCTTTATTGGCATTAATGATTCCATGAAGAACCTTTAACATCCATGTAACCTTTCCTTTCCATGAAAGGATCTTTATAGTGAAATGTTTTTTTTTTTGGGGGGGTTTTGAAATGTTCTTTAAACAAAGAAAAAAGATGCGATTAAGATGCATTTTGGTCGATCGGATCACAAGTAGACGAAGGAGACACATACCTGTTTACACCTGGTGTTTTAATTCATCTTTTTTGTCCACTTTCAAGCACTTCTGTCCTGATTTCATCGAGGGGATGAAATGCGTAGGTAAATGCATGGGTTTTTTCAGATCTTTCGATCTAAAGGACAACATAAGCTTGTGCAATTTACGTATGAACGTGCCCAGAGACGGCGGAAAAACATACGGAGATCATCAGCTTTTGTTTCTCCTCTGACAGCCGCAAGACCGGTGTTGTGCTGAATTTCGACTTCCTGCTAAATTATTTCCCCACTCGTTGAAGTCGCTACTTGATTGCCTAATTCTAACCACTCCCCCACACCTAAACCTACCAATACTAGGGCAGTAATAATTCGGCGGGGGTCAGAATTCGGCACAACACCAGTCTTTTGTGAGTGTTTACACTACGAAAACAATTCGGTCAAATGCGTTTTCATCTACCTCTGGAAGTGGTAGAAAGTCGACAAGCTCAAGACCCTATTTACACCTGTGTTTAGTGTCGTCCACTTGTGATCCGATTGACCAAAAAGCATCTTAATTCCAGGTGTAAACGGCCTCAGAGCATATTGTATCTGTTGCATGCTTCATCTCTTGTTATAAATGAGTGGAACAGTTACTTAAGTTGTAGAGATCACAAACCATCACAAGGTAGGGGAGAACCGGGGCGAAAGTAACGCAGGACGAAAGTAACAAAGCGATTTTTTCAGAGCCCCGACTACATTTGCAAGTTATGACAGCACGTTCAGCACGCAACCCTTGACGGAGCTGCCAAATATCATGTAATTTCGCTCCAGTGACAACAAGCGTTTCTTTTGTCCCACTGCTAATGTGGTGGCTTTCTCTGCGTTGCAGCATTTATTAAAATATGTTCATGTTGTATTATACTAGCAGAATATGCCAAGATTGAGGGTCAGAAAGACAAACAGAGGTCTGATTCAGCCAGATGTTTATGAGAGGGCGTTTCTGGACATATCTGTTGCTGATTTCTGTGTCACCATTTATTCACTCAATCTGTTTACATTTACCTTAGTCACATTTAGTTTTTAGCCATACCTTAGCTTTTCCACACCCACCTATGAATTTGCAGTGTTTCTATTCAGATGTTTTTATGCATATTTTGAATGTATGCATAAAAACAGCTGGATTGGAAACATGACCATTGCTACATTATGTTGAGAATTTATATTATGCTAATTTAATGTAATTTTCATATTGTTCAAACTGTTGAAAAAAATGTTTTATAAAATAAATTGACATTGCCCCCCAAAAATATTCTAAACAATTCAAGTTTGTACTGTTGGGTTACTTTTGAAACATTTGATGAAACTGAAATTCCCAATTTGAAATGAAAATGTAATTTAATATTTTTTTTGCAAAGATAAAGGACAAAATATGTTTGCAGTTACTTATGAACAAGGTCATGGTCAGGTATATTTAATAAAAACAAGACTAGCACAAAAAAATCTAACTTGTATTGTTGTGTTACTTTCGTCCCACATGACGGGGTTGAAAGTAACAATGTCCAACTTATGTTCAAAGTGAAATTATACTGAAGCCATTCTACATTTGTACAAAATGCCACCTGGTATTGATAGACCACACTTGTGAGTTATTGACCACAGCACAAATATATCGCTGTCTAAAACATTACCTTTTAAAATTGCATTTTTGTGAAAATTTTTACTTTCATCCCTGCTCTCCCCTAGCATAATGAATGGCACTCAACTCTTCGTGGAAGTGGGAAAAAAAGTTCTGCTGTCACATGACCTGCATGATTTCTTCAGGAAATGTTTAATGCAAAAGAAAATGTGTGAGAGAGGCAGTTTCGTCTGTTGTTTGTGTGGATGGTAAGCTTTCATTTAAAATGTTTGTGATACTACCTTTTAAAGTAAGATAAGTACCTACTTTATGTTTAACCTTGCTTGAAGTGCTTTAAACGTGAATACATCTATGGAAGATTGTACATGCAAGTAATACAAAGAGAAACTAAATGCTAAAAAATCATTTTCAGTAACTTTATCAACATTTGGATTTGTACTGTAGGTGTAACATCAGATGTATAGGTTTGCATTTCACATTAGTGTGTGTAAGCATTTCATGTGTGTTTGAGCATTTAGTAGTATTGTTATGTGTGACTACACGACCTTTGTGAAATTAATAAAAGAAGCTGACATAGTCGGGTGTATCTGGAAAGTTCCACTTTTACTTTACATCAGTACACATGATTTTTTTTGATTGATAGAAATTTCTACCATGGAGGGCAGCTTCAGAATGAGATCATGTTTTATTGGACAACTGATAATTAAGATTATTGGAGCATGTTTTACAGCAAAATACTATTTCAGTTTTGCTACTTTAATGTTTAATTACAAGTGCTACTTTAGTTTCTTTGTAACTGTTTGTGAAATTTACTAGCAATTACTGATTGAAACTTGTTTTCATACATTTGTTGTTGTTTTTTTCAGTGCATTTGTGTGTTGAGAAAAGAGAGGAATTTCCCCATCCTATAAAATACAGTAAAGGTAAACACCTCTTCCACATTTGATCTGCTCAGCTGTCTTGACAAGATACTCAACTCAAAAAGTATTAGGGAAATTAGTTTTATATTATTTCCCAAATTCCTATCAAATTTGTTTGATTCCATTTAGTTAGAGACACAGTGGAAAGAGCAGCAGGTAAGAAATAAATGTCAGGCTGTATTTAGTATTTCCCTCACTGGAATACTTGTAGCTAAATTGATTAATATGAATTTCTTCTTGTTTTACCCAATGAAAAGACAGATTTTATTCATGTTTGACTTGATTCTCCACAGAAAACATCTACAAAGAATAAAGCACTGAACCTGGACAAATCTGATCTGGTCTAACTGAAGTAGTTTGTGACGCTGCAGAACAACATGACTGATGAGACGACAATGGACCCTGACTATGACTACCCAAAATATGAAGCTGAAATGTGTAACTACGATGAGCTGGTGAAATTTCTTACCATTATTCCAGTGGTTTTCTCAATAGTGGTTGTGTTAAGCTGCATCGGTAACATCCTCGTTCTGGTCATCCTGGCGCTCTACGAGAGTCTCAAATCCCTGACCAACATCTTCATCCTCAATTTAACGCTATCAAATCTGCTGTTCACGTTTGGACTTCCATTCTGGGCCTCGTACTACATCTGGGGTTGGATGTTTGGAGAGATTGGCTGTAAAGCGGTGACGTTTCTGTTCGATGTTGGCCTTTATAGCAGTGTGTTGTTCTTGACTCTCATGACCGTTCAGCGTTACATGGCAGTGGTTCATCCTCTGTCTGACTGGGAGAAATGCAGAGGATTTTCTGCCGCTCCAATCATCATTTGGATCCTGAGTGGAGCGGTTTCACTGCCCAATTCACTTAATAGCAAAGTTACACATTATTTTAATAATACATACTGTGAATATGACAGTGTTAAAGTGAAATCTGGTATAGTTTATTTTCAAAATGCTTTTTTCTTCATTGCATTTCTAATCATGGGTTTTTGCTGTGGCAGAATGCTTTGGTCCATAACAAAATCACAGACCAATGAGAAAAACAAGACTGTTAGACTAACATTTGTTATTGCACTGGTGTTTTTTATTGGTTGGGCTCCATATAACATTGTTATGTTCTTAATTACTTTGACTGACTTCACAGACTGTAGAGTAAGCATTAGAGTCTACTATGCATATGTTATTTGCCGAATGTTAGCTTTCTCTCACTGTTGCTTGAACCCTCTGTTTTACGTTTTTGTAGATGTAAAGTTCAGGAATCATCTAAAAATGATTCTGCAGAAGATCTTTAAAAAATAATAATAGTAAAACTCAATCAAGCCAGATTGGGACAAAAAATGTTCAATGAGAAAATGAACCAACGATGAGTTTTAAGATACAGTGTGAATGATGTACATAGAGATTCTGTTTAGCTAGTGCTGATTATTTGAAAATTCATCAAGCACAGCAGATATAATTACAATCGTTTGAAAACTTTTACAATCGTTTTAAAAAGCTTCTGCTGATATAATTACAATTATTTAATATGGATGATTAAAATTTTGAAAATGCTGCCACTGTGCAGGAAAATTCCTCTCTCTAATTTACACATTTCAATTTAATTCACATTTGCTTGTATAGCGCTTTTCACAATACATATTGTTTCAAAGCAGTTTTACAGAAAATGCATGTTTCTTCAATTTCGAGTGATCTGTTATCAGAGGTGATGGTGTCCAAGTAATGTCCATACTTCAGAAATGTACAATTATAATATATTACAAATCATGCAGTTACCTAACATCATGTGTTCATTTAGGCAGAAACAATGAGCTCATTAAAGCAATTATTACATATATAAGTTGTGATCATAATTATCACAATATATAGAAATTTGTCAGTTGTGTATGTTGATTCAGAGTCTCTCTATCAAGCAGCAAAAGCATTCAGAGAAAATCATGTTATAAATTCTAACCGTTCTTCTTCTTCCTTTTTCTGGGTGTTTGTAACTTCAGCCCTCAAGTTGTGGAATTCACTTTCATTCTCTGTCAGATTGTATGAGTGTGACTTGCTGATTTTCAGGTGCTTTTTGTTTTTTTCTCTCTCTTTTGCTTTTTTTTTTAAGTAAGCGACAAATGTTCAAGTGCTGTCATTGATATTTTCATATGAAATTAAAATATATTTATACCTTCTTTAATGTCTGTTTATTTACTGTATGCATTTAGATTACAACTTTCATGTTTATGTCACTGCTTGTACGGTATAAATTCAGAGTAAATGTAAAGAGCAGCATGAGAATAAAGCTTCCTTATTGGCAATAATAATTCCATGAAGAACTTTAACATCAATGGAATCTTTCCATTACACAAAAGTTTCTTTAAAGTGGGACAAAAATTCTTTAAATTTTTAAAACATTCTTCACACTGAAGAAAAAAACATGAGAAAAAGACAGTATGCAATGTGACCGCAATTATTTTATTATCTCTGTTATATTTAACAATGTTATCTCATATTTCACTCTTAATAGTTTATTTATAAACACATTATAAAACAAAAGCAGCTTTCAATTTTCATCACACTCTCAGCCCTCAGCTAAAATGAAATACTTTTAAATATGAAACAAAAACTGCCAGTATGAGGTGGCAGCAAATCACCGTCTTAATGAGTGAGTCATTGAATCATTCAGTCAAACGATTCATTCAAAATAGCAGATTCATTTGGGACAAAGCAAAGCAAGTCTTTGGCCTTGTACTACATCTGGGGTTGGATGTTTGGAGACAGTGGCTGTAAAGAGGTGAAGTTTCTGTTCTATGTTGGCTTTTCCAGCAGTGTGATTCTTTATTGGCATTAATGATTCCATGAAGAATCTTTAACATCCATGTAACCTTTCCTTTCCATGAAAGGATCTTTATAGTGAAATGGGTTCTTTAGGTTTTCGAAATGTTCTTTAAACAAAGAAAAAAGATGCGATTAAGATGCATTTTGGTCGATCAGATCACAAGTAGACGAAGGAGACACATACCTGTTTACACCTGGTGTTTTCATCTTTTTTTGTCCACTTTCAAGCACTTCTGATGCAAAAACTTGTGAAAATGAGATCCAGGCAGTAAATAAAGTTGATGAAAAATTATTTATTCATTACAATTAAATTTAGCGTCACACGCAAACTTTAAAAGATAATGAAAATACTTAATAAAACCAAAAGGTAAAATAACCATCATAAAGTATTAGTCAATAGTTAATAATACAATTTAGAGTATTGTAAAATCCAGAGTATTGTATCTAATAGATGAAGATCAAAAAGAGCAATAATTAAGACATTTGCAGATAAGAGACAAGAAGTAGGAGCAAAGGAGAGCAAAGGAGGGAAAAGGCTGAATTATCAATGACTTGGTCAGCTTTATACCATGAGCATATAGGGAAATTTACATCCCACTCAAATTGATGTTTTGTTCTAAAAGAAAAGGTTAATTTCACCCATTACGTCATCTACTGGTCCAGTGTCAAAAATAGTTGTTTTATCCCCTATAGGGAATTTTGCAAATCTTACCCTTTTAAATGTAATCAGGAAAAATAACAGACATATTTTGATCAGATTTCAAATTCAAATGGTTAATTCTGCAGGCGTCCAATGTCTAACCACAAACGTGTCAGCGTGACCTGTCACATTGGAACACTTGAAGAACAACTGAACATAACAAGCATACTCTTAAATATAAAATAACCATAAGGGTACAATAACAAGTAAATCCTTGAAAATATGATAAGAATTAACATATAAAGTATTAGTACATAAATATATGAAAGCAAAATTAAAACTGATAAATCATAAGCCATAAACGATTAAAAATGAATATTAATAAAAATGCATGAATATGAATATTGACCATTTCGGATCCATCAACTTCTGTCCTGTTTTCATTGAGGGGATGAAATGCGCAGGTAAATGCATGGGTTTTTTCAGATCTTTCGATCTAAAGGACAACATAAGCTTGTGCAATTTACGTATGAACGTGCCCAGAGATGGCGGAAAAACATACGTGCTGCGTCCCAATTCGCCTACTTATACTACGCCCTAAAAGTATGTACTCTTTCTGTGAACAAAAAGTACTTACTTTTGAGTGTGTAGCAAAAGAGTAGACAAGCTTTGGGACATACTAACACGTCATACAATCGCGTCTTTTCTCTCTGTCGCATCCTGTCACCGTAAACTGGCCTGTCAATCATCTTACATCCTCCACATTTCATTTACTTAATTTCCTACCGTATCGGAGAGAAATGCAGTTGATATGCAGTCGCGAGTCTTTCATGTGGAGAACTCTCCTCATATTAATGCATAATGATGCATTTAAAAGTTAATGGCCATTCGGATCTTTATAAAAGTCCACATTGGTATTTGCAGATGAAAAATAACACGGATGACATGAAATATATATTTTCTATCAGGTTAAACTGATTATTAGTCACTCAAACCTCTCAGCGTCGATCGCGCGTATCCGCCATGTTTTGTAGTTTTTTTTAACACTTTTCACTCGTGTTTGTAGTTCTGAACTGAATCCTCGTTCAACGCACAATGGGTTGTGGGCAATATTAGCCTTTATAGTGTGCACGGATCCACACTTCGAAAATCTACCGGAAATAGTAGACCATCCGGGGACTTTTGGCATACTCTTTTCAACATACTATGCTTTGGGACACACTTATTTTAAACTCACATACTATTTAGGATGGATAGTATGCACATTGGAACGCAGGGTCGGAGATCATCAGCTTTTGTTTCTCCTCTGACAGCCGCAAGACCGGTGTTGTACTGAATTTCGACTTCCTGCTAAATTATTTCCCCACTCGTTGAAGTCGCTACTTGATTGCCTAATTCTAACCACTCCCCCACACCTACACCTACCAATACTAGGGCGGTAATAATTCGGCGGGGGTCAGAATTCGGCACAACACCAGTCTTTTGTGAGTGTTTACACTACGAAAACAATTCGGTCAAATGCGTTTTCAACTACCTCTGGAAGTAGTAGAAAGTCGACAAGCTCAAAACTTTTTAGACCCCATTTGCACCTGTGTTTAGTGTCGTCCACTTGTGATCCGATTGACCAAAAAGCATCTTAATTCCAGGTGTAAACGGCCTCAGAGCATATTGTATCTGTTGCATGCTTTATCTCTTGTTATAAATGAGTGGAACAGTTACTTAAGTTGTAGAGATCACAAAGCATCACAAGGTGGCATAATGAATGGCACTCAACTCTTCGTGGAAGTGGGAAAACAAGTTCTGCTGTCACATGACCTGCATGATTTCTTCAGGAAATGTTTAATGCAAAAGAAAATGTGTGAGAGGCAGTTTCATCTGTTGTTTGTGTGGATGGTAAGCTTTCATTTAAAATGTTTGTGATACTACCTTTTAAAGTAAGATAAGTACCTACTTTATGTTTAACCTTGCTTGAAGTATGCTTTAAACGTGAATACATCTAAGATTGTACATGCAAGTAATACAAAGAGAAACTAAATGCTAAAAAATCATTTTCTTTATCAAAACTTTATCAGCATTTGGATTTGTATAGGTGTATTTATGCAAAGAGTTTGTATGTACACACGAGTAACATCAGATGTATAGGTTTGCATTTCACATTAGTGTGTGTAAGCATTTCAAGTGTGTTTGAGCATTTAGTAGTATTGTTATGTGTGACTACACGACCTTTGTGAAATTGATAAAAGAAGCTGATATAGTCGGGTGTTTATAAGTATCCAGGAAGTTCCACTTTTACTTTACATCAGTACACAAATTTGCAAGCTGATGATTTTTTTGATTGATTGAAACTTCTGCTGTGGAGGGCGGCTTCAGAATGAGATCATGTTTTATTGGACCACTGATAATTAAGATTATTGGAGCATGTTTTACAGCAAAATACTGTTTTTCTACTTTCATGTTTAATTCCATGTTTTAGTTTAATTTCTTTGTAAGTGTTTGTGAAATTTACTAGCATTACTAAGTGAAACTTGTTTTTATACTTTTTTTTTTCAGTGTATTTGTGTGTTGAAAAAAAGAGAGGAATTTCCCCATTCTATAAAATACAGTAAAGGTAAACACCTCTTCCACATTTGATCTGCTCAGCTGTCTTGACAAGATACTCAACTCAAAAAGTATTAGGGAAATTAGTTTTTATTAAGTTATTATTTTCTAAATTCCTATCAGATTAGTTTGATACCATTTAGTTAAAGACACAGTGGAAAGAGCAGCAGGTAAGAACTAAATGTCAGGCTGTATTTAGTATTTTCCTCACAGGAATAAATTTAGATAAACTGATTAATATTAATTTCCTCATATTGTTTTACCTAATGAAAAAAACAGATTTTATTCATGTTTGACTTGATTCTCCACAGAAAACATCTACAAAGAGTAAATAACTGAACCTGGACAAATCTGATCTGGTCTAACTGAAGTAGTTTGCGACGTTGCAGAACAACATGACTGATGAGGAGACAATGGACCCTGACTATGACTACTATACCCCCAGAAAATGAATATGGCAATGAGTTGTGTGTCAAAGAAGAGGTGGTTAAAGTTGGATCCATTATTATTCCAGTGTTTTTCACAGTAGTGGTTGTGTTAAGCTGCATCGGTAACATCCTCGTTCTGGTCATCCTGGCGCTCTACGAGAACCTCAAATCCCTGACCAACATCTTCATCCTCAATGTAGCTCTGTCAGATTTGCTGTTCACGTTTGGACTTCCATTCTGGGCCTCGTACTACATCTGGGGTTGGACGTTTGGAGACAGTGGCTGTAAGCGGTGAAGTTTCTGTTTTATGTTGGCTTTTACAGCAGTGTGTTGTTCTTGACTCTCATGACCGTTCAGCGTTACATGGCAGTGGTTCATCCTCTGTCTGACTGGGAGAAATGCAGAGGATTTTCTGTCACTCCCTTTATTGTTTGGATCCTGAGCGGAGCGGCTTCACTGCCTGGTTCAATACATAGCAAAGTTATACCACATTTTAATAATACATACTGTGAATATGACAATGTTGAAGTTAAATCTGGCATCTCATATTTTCAAAATGCTTTTTTCTTCATTGCATTTCTAATCATGGGTTTTTGCTATGGCAGAATGCTTTGGACGATAACAAAATCACAGACCAATGAGAGACACAAGACTGTTAAAGTAACATTTGTTATTGCACTGGTGTTTTTTATTGGTTGGGCTCCATATAACATTGTTATGCTCTTAATTACTTTGACTGATCAGAATATCAAGCCATTCACAGACTGTGAATTAAGCATTAGACTCGACTATGCATATTATGATTGCCGAATGTTAGCTTTCTCACACTGTTGCTTGAACCCTGTGCTTTACGTTTTTGTTGATGTAAAGTTCAGGAATCATCTAAAATTGATTCTGCAGAAGGTCTTTTAAAAAAAAATCAGTCACAGAGTACTAAGAGAAAACTAAAGTACTTTTACTGAATGCAGTGAACCAACAATGAGCTCTAAGATAAAGTACACACTTAAATATGGAGGTCCCAAAAGGAGATTTTTTTTTTTGTGCCGATGCTATAAAAAACACACAATTGGTTCCACAAAGAACCTTTCAGTGATCAGTTCTTACAAGAACCATTTAATGGAGCCGCATTTCCAATGAAATTACCAGAACAATTTGTTCCAGACACTTTTTTTTTCATGAGGCCTGTTGTCTGCATTTTCATTGCAGTCTAAAGTACTTTGAAGATTATCCAAATTAGTCCGGTGATGTAAGACTTTCCAGTTCCCGCTGGATTTTGTCCTCCACATATGAGCCTAATAAAGCCTGAACCTTATTGTTCCATCTGTCGTATTTTTTAAACTCCATTGTTGATTCAAATAGCAAACAACTCTTACTGCACGCATCGCAACAGACTGGTTATGCTACGTGAAGTCAACCAATCAGCATGTCCCACCTCCGAAAATTCCATTGATGTTAAAAGTTGTTCATGGAACCATCGACACCAATAAAGAACCTTCATTCAGAGTGTAGAGATTCTGTTGTAGCTGTAGCATTGGTTTATTATCATTAATGTGCTGCACTTGATTATTTGAAGACTTCGTTGAGTCATTTCACAGCTACTGCTGACATAATTACAATCATTTAATATGCATGATTAAAAAAATTTAATGTTGCCACTTTGCAGGAAAATCCCTCTCTGGTCCGAGAACTGTTCACTATATTTGAGGAACCGAAAATGGTTTAGAACCTTAATTATTAAGAGTGTGGACAGTTACATAAATTATTTTCAGGAGTATTAGGACATTTGTTACATTTATCAGTGGAATTAATTACCATTTCACTTATAGCAGGACAGACCAACAGTCAGAAGGTGAATTGGCACCCGCAGTGTCACAAATTACGCACAAAAAAGCAACAAGTTTCAAACCTTCACTCATTCGGTTTACAGAAGAAGTTATTTCTGTTTTCCAGCAAAGAAATGACTAGGAAAAATGGGTGTACAATGTTGTAAAAATAAAGCATCCTGTCTCTAAATCTTACTTTCACTGTGTTTTGGTTTCATTTGCCTGTGTTCCTAGTAAGTTTCCTTGGTTGTTAATTAGTTCCTGTACCTGTTCTGTTTTACCTTGATTACTCTCCCGTGTACTTAAACCCTGAGATCTGTCTGTTCATGGTCCAGTATCATTTATCAATATATGTTTGCTATATGTCCTAATCATTGTTAACATGTATTCATTACCTTGATGAGCTCATTGTTTCTGCCCTAAATTAATACATTGCTTAAATTAATAGGCTACATTGTTAGCTAACTGCGTGATTTGTATATATACATTTCTGAAATTACATAAATTGTACAGAGTCACCTCTGATAACAGATTACTCTAAATTGTACTGTTGACATGCATTTTCTGTAAAGCTGCTTTAGGTATTGTGAAAAGTGCTCTACAAATAAATGTCAGTTGAAATGAATTTAACCTGGTTGATTTTGCTGTATCTCCTGTGTTTTCTAAATATTGTTATTAAAGATTGTGTTGTTATCTCCAATTGTCCACATGGAATCCGATCTTTTCAATTCCGATTTGTGCCACTTCCATAAAAAAAGAGAGTATGTTTATGAGCTCTTTAATGAGTAAAACTAGATAAATAAAACTAAATCAAAATAGAAATTAAAACTAAATCCATAAAATGATCCCATGATGGGAATCCCTAAAAGGTTCTAAGCACCTGACAGAACCCTGTAAGGTTAGATGACATTTTCTATCTTAAGCCTCATCTACTGTATAATTACAAATGGGTTTAAGCAGAACATTGTAAAGATCACAAACCCACTTCAGCTTCCTCTGTGCATGTAAGATGAAAGGATGTCGAGGCTGATGTTTGCAGGAGGATGCATGCAACATACAATCATCACTCACAAATCACCCCCAGAACAATCATACTGTTCATTTGAATTCATTGATAAGATTCATTCTTCTAACTTAGTTATTGTAGCTGATTGATCAAAGTCCAAATCTGTCCTGATCATCTTTGTGCTCTACAAGGTCAATATCATCAGGAATTCAGGTAATATCTTCATTTGACTAAGTTTTATGCGTCATGTAGCAGGAAGATAAAGACGAGAAGAGTTGGATCTTTTTGCGTCGTTACAAAAAAGAACAAAGACGGTAATCAAATACAGAGAAAGAACGTAACAGCTTTGGTATTAAACAAAAAGACAATAACCGAACACAGAGCCGAACAAACTCAAGCTATTTCAGTTTTTCTACTTTCATGTTTAATTCAGTGTGTTACTTTTTTGTAATTGTTTGTGAAATGCTCTAGCAATTTTTGAGTGAAAATTGTTTCTACACCATTTTTTCCCAGTGAGCAGCAAGTAAGAACTAAATGTCAGGCTGAAAGTAGGATTTTTCCATTGGAATAAATTTAGCTAAACTGATTAATATGACTTTCCTCTTGTTTTGTAAAATATAAACAGGCAGATTTTATTCATGTTTGACTTGATTCTCCACAGAAAACATCTACAAAGAGTAAAGAACTGAACCTGGACAAATCTGATCTGGTCTAACTGAAGTAGGTCAAGAACAACATGACTGATGAGGAGACAATGGACCCTGACTACAACTACTCTGACTACATCTTGCCAGAATATGAAGCCGAGTTGTGTCACAAAGAGGAGGTGGTGAAATTTGGATCCATTATTATTCCAGTGTTTTTCACAATAGTGGTTCTGTTAAGCTGCATCGGTAACATCCTCGTTCTGGTCATCCTGGCGCTCTACGAGAACCTCAAATCCCTGACCAACATCTTCATCCTCAATGTAGCTCTGTCAGATCTGCTGTTCACGTTTGGACTTCCATTCTGGGCCTCGTACTACATCTGGGGTTGGACGTTTGGAGAGATTGGCTGTAAAGCGGTGAAGTTTCTGTTTGATGTTGGCCTTTACAGCAGTGTGTTGTTCTTGACTCTCATGACCATTCAGCGTTACATGGCAGTGGTTCATCCTCTGTCTGACTGGGAGAAATGCAGAGGATTTTCTGCCGCTCCAATCATCATTTGGATCCTGAGTGGAGTGGTTTCACTGCCCAATTCACTTTATAGCGAAGTCACACTTTATTTTGATAATACATTCTGTGAATATGACAGTGTTAAAGTGAAATTTGGCATAGTTTATTTTCAAAATTCTTTCTTCTTCATTGCATTTCTAATCATGGGTTTTTGCTGTGGCAGAATGCTTTGGTCCATAACAAAATCACAGACCAATGAGAAACACAAGACTGTTAGACTAACATTTGTTATTGCACTGGTGTTTTTTATTGGTTGGGCTCCATATAACATTGTTATGCTCTTGAATACTTTGACAGATCAAAATATCAAGCCATTCACAGAGTGTGAAGTAAGCATTAGACTCGACTATGCATATCATACTTGCCGAACATTAGCTTTCTCAAACTGTTGCTTAAACCCTTTGTTTTACATTTTTGTTGATGTAAAGTTCAGGAATCATCTAAAAATGATTCTGCAGAAGATCTTTAAATAATAATAATAATAAAACTTAATCAAGCCAGATTAGGAAAAAAAATGTTGCAGAGTTCAATGAGAAAATGAACCAACGATGAGTTTTAAGATACAGTGTGAATGATGTACATAGAGATTCTGTTTAGCTAGTGCTGATTATTTGAAAATTCATCAAGCACAGCAGATATAATTGCAATCGTTTGAAAGCTTTGTTGAGTCATTGCACAGCTTCTGCTGATAATTACAATCATTTAATATGGATGATTAAAATTCTGAAAAATGCTGCCACTGTGCAGGAAAATTTCTCTCTCTAATTCTCACACTTCAATTTAATTCACATTTGCTTGTATAGCGCAAGTGACAAAGTCACAAATTTCGAGTGATCTGTTATCAGAGGTGATGGTGTCCAAGTAATGGCCATACTTCAGAAATGTACAGTTCTAAGATATTACAAATCATGCAGTTACCTAACATCATGTATTCATTTAGGCAGAAACACTGAGCTCATTAAAGCAATTATTACAAGTTGTGATCATAATTATCACAATATATAGAAATTTGGCAGTTGTGTATGTGCACGTGTGCGCATGTCCGTTAAGTCCACAAGACCATAGGGTGTCCCCATTTGTCAATTTTATGTTTCAGAAGGGTGCTCGCAAGCTCCCCCTTTGCCGTCGATATGCACCCTCGATGCACACTTTTGACAAGCCCTCACTGGTGTGAGCTCAGCAGCAGACATCTTCCCGACAGTCAAAGCGCCATTACGTCGTGAAAGTGCAGACTCATAGGAAGACTGTGAGTATTTAGGGTGCCATTTGGAACAAGGCCTATAAAGCAGCAAAAGCATTCATCTATGTGAAAACTTATGTGATCCATGCTTTTCTTTCTTTTTCTGGAAGTGTATAATGAAAGCACCCCAGCGGCAAATGTTCAATTGTTGTCATTAATGCAGAAAATATTTTCATTTGAAATTAAATTCTTTTTCCTATGTTTATGTCTGTTTATTTACTGTATGCATTTGCATTAAGACTTTCATGTTTCTGTCACTGCTTGTACAATATAAAGTGTAGCATGTAAAGTGTAGCATGAGCATAAAGCTTGAGTCCAGTTCATGAAACAATAAAATAAAGATTCCTTATTGGCATCAATGGTTCCATGAAGAACCTTTAATCAAGTTAAATGAGTCATTCATTAGACCGATGCATTCAGTAACGAAACATCACTGTGTTGCTCAGAGCCGTAGCGCTACTGTGGATTTGTTTGGAACTATTTTCATTTGCAAAATATTTTGAGTCTAAAATGTAAATCACCTAATATTAACTTTTTTTTTTATTTAACTGTTGTATAAAATCAATATGATATTAGAAAAATCAGTGGTATTGCTTAAATATCTACAAGAATTCAGGGACATTTTTTGCCCCATATCTGCAGTTTTGGGAGATTTTTAATTTTGGTGGCATTTTTGCCCCAAGCCCCCATTAATTTCCAACCCTAGTGTGTGCGCGTGTAACCCCTGCGTCCTAACCGCCCTGCACCACTCGGGACTTGAACTGGCATCTCTGGCATTGGAGGCAGGCACACTAACAATGACACTAAAGACCGCAACCTGTATTGTCAGTTGCTATGGTGCATCTTGAGATCAGGGGGGTGAGGATTGTATGCACAACTTTCACTCGCTGGCCTCTGTGACACTCACCCCTCTAAACCTCACTCTCATTCGGGTCGTGGCACCAATGCAACCCCTCCGGTCCTAACCACCCTGCTCCAAGTGGGACTCGAACCAGCATCTCTGGCATGGGGGGACGCTAACAAGGATGCTAAAGATCACCTCCTTTAACGTCAGTTGCTAGGGTGCGTCCTGAAATCAGGGGAGTAAGGATTACCTGCACAGCTATCACTAGCTGGCCTCTATGACACCCCAATAAACCTCACTTTCATCCGGGTCACGGCACCAATCTAACCCCTCCGGTAATAACCGCCCCGCTCTGAGCGAGAATCCAACCGGCATCTCTGGCATGGGAGGCTAACAAGGACGCTAAAGACCACAGACTCTAGCATCAGTTGCTAGGGTGCATCTTGAGATCAGGGGGGTGAGGATTGTATGCACATTTTTCACTAGCTGGCCTCTGTGACACTCACCCCTCTAAACCTCACTCTCATTCGGGTCGTGGCACCAATGCAACCCCTCTGGTCCCAACCTTGGTGTGTGCATGTGTAACCCCTCTGGTCCTAACCGCCCCACTCGGGACTCGAACCGGCATCTCTGGCATGGGAAATAGGTGCGCTAACAAGGACGCTAAAGACCACAGACTCTAGCATCAGTTGCTAGGGTGCATCTTGAGATCAGGGGGGTGAGGATTGTATGCACATTTTTCACTAGCTGGCCTCTGTGACACTCACCCCTCTAAACCTCACTCCAATCCGGGTCACGGCACCAATGTAACTCCTCCGGTCCTAACCACCCTGCTCCAAGTGGGACTCGAACCGGCATCTCTGGCATGGGGGGGGGCACTAACAAGGATGCTAAAGACCACCTCCTTTAACGTCAGTTGCTAGGGTGCGTCCTGAAATCAGGGGAGTAAGGATTACCTGCACAGCTATCACTAGCTGGCCTCTATGACACCCCAATAAACCTCACTTTCATCCGGGTCACGGCACCAATCTAACCCCTCCGGTACTAACCGCCCCACTCTGAGCGAGAATCCAACCGGCATCTCTGGCATGAGAGGCTAACAAGGACGTTAAAGACCACAGACTCTAGCATCAGTTGCTAGGGTGCATCTTGAGATCAGGGGGGTGAGGATTGTATGCACATTTTTCACTAGCTGGCCTCTGTGACACTCACCCCTCTAAACCTCACTCCCATCCGGGTCATGGCACCAATGTAACTCCTCCAGTCCTAACCACCCTGCTCCAAGTGGGACTCGAACCAGCATCTCTGGCATGGGGGGGATGCTAACAAGGATGCTAAAGACCATCTCCTTTAACGTCAGTTGCTAGGGTGCGTCCTGAAATCAGGGGAGTAAGGATTACCTGCACAGCTATCACTAGCTGGCCTCTATGACACCCCAATAAACCTCACTTTCATCCGGGTCACGGCACCAATCTAACCCCACCGGTACTAACCGCCCCGCTCTGAGCGAGAATCCAACCGGCATCTCTGGCATGGGAGGCTAACAAGGACGCTAAAGACCACAGACTCTAGCGTCAGTTGCTAGGATGCTTCTTGAGATCAGAGTAGTGAGTATTATCTGCACAGCTTTCACTAGCTGGCCTCCGTTTCACTCACCCCACTAAACCTCACCTCCATCCGGGTCACGGCACCAATATAACCACTCTGGTCTTAACCGCCCTGCTCCGAGTGGGACTTGAATCGTCATCTCTGGCATGGGAGGCGGGCGCACTAACAAGGATGCTAAAGACCACAGTCTCTAGCGCACATCAGGAGAGTGAGGTTTACTCACACAGTTCTCACTAGCTGGCCTCCGTTAAAAAATGAAGGCAGGGACTGACTAAGTTGTTCATTTTCAATTCAGTGAATTACATTTCCTATGGTATCTGTTGCATGCCTTGTCTGTTGTTACATAAGGGTTCAAGTGGAACAATTACTTCAGATGTAAAGATCATAAAGCCACTTTAGCTTCCTCTGTATGTGAGATGAAAGGATGAGGTTTGAGAAAGGATGTCACTTACCCAGCATACAAAGATTAGATAGTTTCTTTTAGCTTTCAGTTATTTTAGCTAGTTGAACATGTAATCATCACAATGATGATATGCGTGTCTTGAGAAAAAAGCAACAGTTTCATGTGACCAAGGAAGTAATGTGCTGTTCAAATCATTGTGCTCTACAAGACCCAAGTATTTAGGTAAGTCATGCATTGTTTAGCATTTGATTAAGTTACTCAAGTTCAACGGACTGGTATAACTTCTCTTTTTCGTCTAATGAAAAGGCAGAGAGTGCATTAATAAGCTGTAAATGAAAGATTATTGGAGTATGGAAGAAAATAAGAAAATAGAAGAAAAATTTCAGTCCATTTCACAATTTTAATTCAATGTGTAATATTTCTGAAATTTACTAGCAATTTCTGAGTAAAAATTGTTTCAAAGTTTTTTTGTTTTTTTTCTCAGTGTACAAAGAGCAAAGAATTGAACGTGGACAAATCGGATGTGGTCAGTTCGTGATTGCAGAACGAACATGAGTGATGAGAATACAATAGACAATGACTACTATGACTTATACTATGAAGACCAGATGTGTAAGAAAGATGAAGTGGTGAAATTTGGATCCATTCTCATTCCACTCTTCTTCTCATTAGTTGTTCTGTTAAGCTGCATCAGTAACGGCCTTGTTCTGGTCATCCTGGCAGTTTATGAGAACCTCAAATCCCTGACCAACATCTTCATCCTCAATTTAGCGCTATCAAATCTGCTGTTCACGTTTGGACTTCCATTCTGGGCCTCGTACTACATCTGGGGTTGGACGTTTGGAGACGGTGGCTGTAAAGCGGTGAAGTTTCTGTTCTATGTTGGCTTTTACAGCAGTGTGTTGTTCTTGACTCTCATGACCGTTCAGCGTTACATGGCAGTGGTTCATCCTCTGTCTGACTGGGAGAAATGCAGAGGATTTTCTATCGCCCCCTCTATCGTTTGGATCCTGAGCGGAGCAGTTTCACTTCTTGGTTCACTTTATAGCAAAGTTATACATCTTTCTGATAATACATACTGTGAATATGACAGTGTTCAAGTGAAATCTGGCATCTCATATTTTCAAAATGCTTTCTTCTTCATTGCATTTCTAATCATGGGTTTTTGCTATGGCAGAATGCTTCGGACGATAACAAAATCACGGACCAATAAGAGACACAAGACCGTTAGACTAACATTTTTTATTGTGCTGGTGTTTTTTATTGGTTGGGCTCCATATAACATAGTTATGTTCCTGAAATCATTGACTGATCAGCATATCCACCCATTCACAGACTGTACAGTAAGCATTAGACTCGACTATGCATATTATGCTTGCCGAATGTTAGCTTTCTCACACTGTTGCTTAAACCCTCTGTTTTTAGTTTTTGTAGATGCAAGGTTCCGTAATTATTTACGAGCGATTCCAAAGAGGGTCTTATGTAAAGATTTAAGTCTATGAACAATCTGCTTTGGAAAGATACGAATTACTTGAGACAGAAAACAATAGCTTTGAAAGAGCAGATTTGATCAAATCATCACTGGTTACAAATAACATAAAATATTGGAATGCTATCTTTGTGTAAAAGCATGTGTTGAGCAATGTCGGAGAAAGTTACTTTTAAAAAGTAATGCATTACAATATTGCACTACTTACATTACTTTTCGTAAAAAGTAACTGTTACATTACTTTTTCTCACCTGGGCTGGGGTTGCTTGTTTGTTTTTTAATAACAACAACAACAAAAAAGTTCTATTTTTGGCAAATGTTAAGGCCCTTTCACATCAAAAGCCTCAGGCTGAAGGAAATGCATATTCACGCCTGTAAAGTAGAGAGCGCCGCTCAAACTAACCTTTCAGCAGTGCTGCCATTCTGGATTGAAGAAGAATATGATACAGGAGAAGGAAGTTTAACACTCTTATTTCTAAATCTAATCTTTTTGCCTATTAGTATGGTTGAATTTGATCATTGAAAGTCAGCAGCAAAGACATTGGTTTATAAAGTTAGATTAAATACATAAAATATATTTGTGCAATTTAATGCAGTTAATTATTACAGGTTTGCATAAAATTATGAAATTGTATTTAACAGTTTTTATTCATTTTGAGAAATACTGAATGTTTTCGTGCAAGTGAGGTGAGTAAATGCATGTTCACATTTTGTCTTGAACTAAAATAACCATCATGTTCACACTTGCCTTACTTATTTGAAAAAGTAACTTGTTGTAAATTGAAAAAGTAATGTGTTACAATACTTGTTACTTGAAAAAAGTTGTAATGCGTTACCCTCAACACTGGTTTTGAGTTCATGCCAGCCCTGAATACACAAAAGGAAAATATGTTGGACTAAAGTGTTATTGAATTTCTTAAATACTCTCACCTAAAATTACTGTAAAAGAAATCACATGAGAACTGCTTGTGAAAAATGCAATTATGCAGTTTTGTTTTGATGCAAATGACTGGAAAATGACATTTTTTTCTTTCTCGTGAGAAACTGCAAATCGTGGTCTGTGGAAGGAAGCACAGCGTCATCACTGGCCTACATAAACAGGAAAACGGAAGATTACACAACTCATTTATGTCTGTTTTTACTTTTTAAGAGGTTAATAATAACAAAACAATATTAGCATGCTTGTAGCATATGTAATCCCTGAAACCATAATCACTTTCATAAACACAACATACTTTTACAACTTAAATTAACTTCATTATGACATAAATGCATGATTTGAAAAACCATGTACAAAAAAGAAGCAATCAAGCTTTTTTTTCACTGTCAAAAAAAGCAAGAGCTAGAACTTCTTAACATGGAAATAAAATGAATAATATGAACACTATAATAAACCAACAGTTTTGGAACGCCCATTAACTGGCAACTACCTTAAAATGTGTTACCAAGGAATTGCCGCAACATTTAAAAAAAAAACAATTACTTTCATTGTAAAAGTGGTACTTTCATTTCATGTTTGAGGGAAAGAGGAATGGCAGGGTTTTGAGGTAGGCACATATTTAAACTTCCCATTCTTCATGAAAACACTCAAATATACCCTATCCAGTTAGCCAGGAGTCATTAGTACTAACAAGACTGACAAAAATAAGGTAAGAATTAATTATTCTTTATTATTTCATCAGGCAAGTAAATAACTACAATGAATTCTAACAACAAAATGATTATCATCACATAGAGAACATCATGACTGAAGACTATACATATCCCGATTATGTAACACCAGAAGACCAACTATGTCGCAAAGAGGAGGTGGTGAAAGTTGGATCCATTGTTATTCCAATTTTTTTCACTCTTCTGGTTGTGTTTAGTTGCATTGGCAACCTGCTGGTTCTGGTCATCCTGGTGCGGTACGAGAAGTTTAAATGCCAGATAAACATCCTGATCCTCAATTTAGCTCTGTCAGATCTGCTGTTCACGTTTGGACTTCCATTCTGGGCCTCGTACTACATCTGGGGTTGGACGTTTGGAGAGATTGGCTGTAAAGCGGTGAAGTTTCTGTTCTATGTTGGCTTTTACAGCAGTGTGTTGTTCTTGACTCTCATGACCGTTCAGCGTTACATGGCAGTGGTTCATCCTCTGTCTGACTGGGAGAAATGCAGAGGATTTTCTGTCGCTCCCTTCGTCATTTGGATCCTGAGCGGAGCAGCTGCGCTGTTAGTCTCACTCCGTAGCATCGTCTTGCTACACGATAATAATCTTTACTGTGAATTTGACAGTATTAGAGCAAAACATGTCGCTATTTATTTACAAAGCATTTTTTTCTTGATTGCATTTTGCATCATGGGATTTTGCTATGTCAGAATGTTTCTGATAATCACACGGTCCCGAACAAAGCTGCGAAAGAAGACTATCAAACTAATATTCTGCATCGGCCTGGTGTTCTTCATCGGCTGGGCTCCATACAACATTGTGATGCTTTTGAGAATTTTGCAGGATTATGGTTTAAGTCCATTCACAAACTGTAAGGTATCCATTCGTCTTGATTATGCATTTTACGCTTGCCGACTGTTGGCTTTTTCACACTGCTGCTTAAACCCAGTGCTTTATGCTCTAATTGGAGAAAGATTCCAGAAACATTTACGGATGATACTGAAGAAAATGTGTCCAAAATAAAGCAATTCTGCTCTACACTGAATAGAATTTCCTATTCCTTCTCTGTTTATGGTGTGTTTGTTTAAAGCAAGATTTCTAACAATGCACATTACATCATACACTCCAGTTCAAAAGTGCAAGGAAATTAACTCTTTTATTCATTGAGGATGCATTAAACATCAAAAGTTACAGTAAAGGCATTTATAAAAGATTTCGGTTTCAAATAAATGCTGTTCTTTTGAACGTTTTGCTCAAAGCAGCAGCTGTTTTCAACATTTCCTAAGTATATTAGGTTACACTTTATTTCACTTTAGACATTCTACTGACTCTAACTTTGCAACTACATGTCAACTAACTCTTATTAGTGTATTAATGGACTGAAGTAGACTGTTAGGTTAGAATATGCTGACATGTACTTTAAGTTACTTAGAGTCAGCAGAATGTCTGTTTGGCGTCAATAAAAATAAATTGTTAGCAGATATTAAAGGGACAGTTCCGCCAAAAATGGAAATTGTCATAATTTACTCTCCCTCAAGTTGCTCCATAAGAATGTGTGTAACCAAACCGTTGATAGGCCCCACTGACATCCACTGTGTTTTTGTTCGTTTAGCTAAATTTTACCATATTGTTACAGCAACACCAGTTCATCTGTGTGTGTGTATGTCGGTTTTGTACTCTTTATGTTTTATAAGTGCAAAAGTGCAAGGAAAAAACCATCAAACCATGTTCACATGTTTATCTGAAACCTCAGAGAGAGAATCGCCTTCACACTGACACCATATGAAAAACTGGTGGAAAAAGTTTAATCTAGGCCAGGAAAATGTCAGAATCATAAAACCGCAGCAATAATTTACTGTTACAACGTAATTTGCAACAGACACATGCACATTAGAAACACAAAGCAGCCTTAGTCGTTTCCAGATAAAAAGTTTTATTGATTTTCATCATTTGTACATGCATATAGATCGACTTAGTTGGGAGAAAACGCTTCAGTTTTTTAAAGTGGTACTCAGTGCTGTTGGTTAGGTAAAAGGGCACATGGGTGCTTCATGACAAGTGCTCTTTATATAAGAAATCTGTCCCTGACATCTCAGTAAACAAGTTGTGCTTGTTTTAAACCTTCACCCACCATTTCACGAGATCTGCGAACAGATTTTGTGCAACATTTCTGTATACTTTTTTAGCATTTGCATATCAAGATTTACAGTTTCTTCATTTCAAGATATGTAATTGATCCCTGCTTCTTTTTTTGCATGGTGTCCACTGACCACCCACTGATACTGATTACAACAAAAACACAGATAGTCTTTTGTTGTTTACAAGAGAAATCGCTTTATAATATGTCCTATATAGGATACTTGGTTTTCCATGAACCCCATGACATATTGATTGTTTGTATCTCACAGGGCTGGGATGGAAACAGCTGATGCAGCAGCACTTACAGGGCCGTACCGACAGCTCGTGTTACGAGCCTATTGATGAACAGAGGAGTTTTCAAAAAAAACAAAAACAAATCAGCCCTTTATCAACAGCTCTACAAACAAATCCTCAAAATTTCACTTCATTTGATAAGGCAGAGGAAAGACATAGGTAGCAGCATTTCAGATTTAAAGAGATTCTGCTTATTACGTCATGATTCACACTAAAAACTGCTGGGTTGAAAATAGACAAAGCCAGAGGTTGGGTTAAAGAGATAGTTTGCCCAAAAATGACAATTATGTCATTAATAACTCACCGTCATGTCCTTTGTTCATCTTCAGAACACAAATTAAGACATTTTTGATGAAATCTGATGGCTCAGTGAGGCTTGCATAGACAGCAATGTCACTGAACCTCTCAAGATCCAGAAAGCTACTAAAGATGTATTTAAAACAGTTCATGTGAGTACAGTGTGTACATAACCTTAATGTTATGAAGTGACGAGAATACTTTTTGTGCGCCAAAAACAAAAAATAATGACTTGATTCAACAATCTAGTGATGGGCCATTTCAAAACACTGCAGCTTTACCAATCTTTTGTTTTGAATCAGTGGTTCGAATCGCGTAAACGAAGCCTCCTTTACTGAAATCATGCGCTCTGAATCACTGATTTGAAACAAAAGGTTCGTAAAGCTTCATGAAGCAGTGTTTTGAAATTGCCCATCACTAGATATTGTTGAAAAGTCATTATTTTGGCGCACAAAAAGTATTCTCTTCACTTTATAATATTAAGGTTGAACCACTGTACTCACATGAACTGTTTTAAATATGTTTTTAGTAGCTTTCTGGATCTTGAGAGGTTCAGTGACATTGCTGGTAATGCAGGCCTCACTGAGCCATCAGATTTCATCAAAAATGTCTTAATTTGTGTTCTGAAGATGAACGAAGGACATGAGGGTGAGTAATTAATGACATTATTTTCATTTTTGGGTGAACTAACCCTTTACATGTGTGCCCAAAGTGCTGGTCAGTTTTATTTAACCCAACCATTCAAAATGACTAGCTGGCTTAAAATGAACCCAAAATAGGTTAGAAATTAAAAACCTTCAGACAGTCAAAAGGTGAACATTTATTAATAAGCAATTTAATAAATGTTTACTGTTTAATTATTATTCATCAAACTTGTTTTAATAAATGTTAATTTATTAAACATATTAATAAATGTTAATTTCCAACACATTTTGGGTTTTTAAGCAAGCAATACAGTCATTTTTAAACAATAGTTGAGTTAAATAAAACTACCCAGCAGGTTTAACCCAACATTTAACCCAACCGCAGGGTTAAAATGACCCAACCGCAGGGGTTAAAACAACCCAACCGCTGGGTTTGTCCATTGTCAACCCAACTTGGGTTGTTTTTAACCCAGCATTTTATAGAGTGTTACATTCGAAAGATCTCTTGATTTTAAACGATTAGCTTGTATAGGTTCTACCGATTAAGTAAAGACGTTACCTCTCATTTACACACAAGTCTCTATATTACAAGTCGCTTTCGGGTGTCTGTGATTAATGCTACACAAAACAACGTGGCTAGCAAACCATCAGCTGGGTGAATCTCACAAAAAGGTCACATTTTCAACCTAAAATCTATTGGGGGAAAAAAGTAATAATTTTTTTTTTATTATTATTTAAATCAGCATTAATTAAAAGGCAGTAGAACAATTGTTACAATGATGTATAAATACTTCACAATTTACATAATATTTTTTTGTCACAGTTACTATAATGAGAAATTGTGAGGATGTGCTTAATTTTAATGTAAATGACTTCATTTAATTTTGACTTAAATATGACATTGAATATGTTCCTGATAAGTTGCATGAGATTTAAATCACCCAATCATCTTAGGGAAAAAAACAATTTAGGATGAAAGCTTTGCTTCGCTCGGACTGCGCAGAGGACTTGGAGTGGAATAAGACGTAATTCAAGAGGCAAAAATCTGTTCAAGCTTTACAAAGAGGGCAGAAAATATGTTCTCTTCATTCGAACATTAATTATAAAACTAAGCAGAGAGTTCAGCCACTCAATTGCTGGCATAACGAGAGCAAAACTACGAGGTTTTGCCATAAATCTACGCAAACACAACAAACATCATTCTCTCGTCACACATTCCTTATGTTAGCACTTCACAGGAGCTTCCACGACAGCGACGACACTTTTCTTCAAGTATTAGATGTGCCTTCACAGTCACCACGACTCCCCACATGACAGAAGATGTGGTTTCCTGGAGCTTACCACTTCAGTTTGGGGAGACAGGAAGGAGAATCCAAGAGATCGGTGTCAAGATATGAGGACACGTTTTGCTATTTTAGGTGTCTAAGTGTCAGAGGAAGGGAAGTACAATGAGGGGTCTTCCCTCGGATTCTACTTCCTGTGTTGCAAGTTGCACTTCCACAATTATAAATGTTCATACATCTATAATGGGGAAGAAAAAAAATCAAAATGGCATGTCACCGCAATCTAGAAAAAAAAAAAGAGAGTGTTGTGTCCAGAGTGACTGACCTGAACTCTACTGTGCCGGGTTCTCCTCCTGTTCACTCACGTCATGTGTGCTGCCGTTCTCTCTGAAAGCCAACAGGGGAACCTTCCTCTTCTCCTCCTCCTCATTTTCCATTTCCTCTCCATCTCCATCTTGACGGGACAGTTTGTTCGCCATTGGAACCTCTATGACCTCCTCGAAGGCTTCTGTGACAGCGCCATTTTCTCTAAGTTGGGCAGCCACACTTGCAGTGAAGAAATGAGTCACAGATTACAAACTGTTCGAGTTTCTCTGATTAAGCATATTGTTGAATTAACTGCTTTTGCTTGTGTTCTCATTTGTAAGTAGATAAAAGTGTCTACTGAATTAATAAATGTAAAACTGTGCTTATAAAAATAAAGTTGTAGTTCCTCCGATCACCAGTAGAGGACAGGAGAGATGCAGATTCTACACATCAGTGTCAGACTATTTTTTACATAACACAGATTCATTTAGTGAAAAATTATCCAAAGTGACTGTTATGAGCCTGAGTTTCCCCTTGCCTATTGGGGCAATCGGGGAATTTGTGATTCGCTCCCCTATGTTAATTGATCATTTGCTGATTAGAGTATATAAGTGCTCTGGGTTGTATTTGGAGAAGGCACTCCTTGTGGGATAGTTTCTCCCAGGAGTGGCTCATGACCAGGATGTACATCTTAATGACTTCTTTCTCATTTGTTTTTTATGCATTTCTTATATCATGTAGCTTAAAGATTTTGTTGTTATTTTTTACTTTATTATTCCTAGACTTATGTTTATTATTATTCCTGCCAATACCTATTATGATACCTAATGCGCATTAAGCATCTCAGTATATGGGATTTTCCTACAGCTTTCTTAATATAAAGACAAATGAAGGAAGTTTTATTTAACCCTTTAAGCCCAAAGTGTACTGCCGGAGGTACACCACCACCTGTGACAGGAATAACAAAATGTGTATCATTTTAAAGCTTTTTAACGCATCTAACCATTTCGATCAGTTCTTAACGAGTGCCGAGTCGTCCCTCTAAACCCGAGTGTACCATGCACAGGCACCACCTAGCTACAAAAAAAATAAATAATAATAATCATATTTTTTAAAACTACTGCCTCGATCAACACAAAATATGTCATTTGAAAGCTTAGTCTGAATTTTACAATTAAATTTTGCCAATTTGATTAACTCCAAAGTAGTGCTGAGATATTTGCTGATAAATAAGAAAAACATGTTTTCATAATTTATGAAATTTTTTTTTGTACTATGTACCGCAATGTGTCAAAAACATCATACAGCTCAGATAATCAGGTGTCATATGTCATTTGAAAGGTCTCACGGAGTAGAATACAACAAATATAATTGTTTAGGGCTTTGACTAAACTTGAGTGAGTTTTTGTATGTGAAGCCCCACATGACCCATATGTAAATAATATATGAATGTGGCATTTATGCCATGTTTTGGCTCATAACTTCATGAAAAATGCTCCGATTGTGGAAAGTGGCACATCATTACTTACCGTGGATACTCCCGGACTCATTAAAATGAGTCTAAAATCAACATAATCCCTTGTGTCCTTCACAAGATTTTCATTATGCAGGAACAATTGTAAAAATGTCCATTAGGGGGCGTCAAGGGCTAAACAAAAAGGCTGTAACTTTTGATTACTTAAATTAATGATTGATTACTTAATAATTATTACATAATTTATCCAGAAGCAGCTCTCAAGTAGGGGAATTTTCCTCCAACCTTATTTCCTTTCTGAGTTATTGCATGTCAAATAAGAAAGATTTGTAATATTATAAAATATATTTGTAATATTAAAGGTCCCGTTTTTCGTGTTTTTTTGAAGCTTTGATTGTGTTTATAGTGTGCAATATAACATGTGTTCATGTTTCACGTGTAAAAAAAACAGTATTTTTCACATAATTTACTTATCTGTATACCGCTGTTTCCACTGTCATAAAAACGGGCTGATGACTTCCTTGTTCTATGAAGTCCCTCCTTCAGAAACGAGTTCTGATTGTGCCAGCGGTTCCTGTGTTGTGATTCGACAGCAGCTCTTAGCGCATCTTGCCCGGAAAGGTCACGCCTCTTACCATAACGTGGAGATGCACGCGCTCAGTGTTATTGTAAACATGTCTTTAATTTTACCCTATCAATTTGAGCCGGAATCAGACCCGGTGATTGGACTGCGGGATGAAAATAACAGCGTTTCGACGACATGGCAACAAACACACTCTACAAACGCAACTCGTGTGTATTCCTGTGGGCGGAGGTTAGTCAAAAAACTGTTTTAGTGACGTCATTAAAGAAGGAAGTAGAGGGATGTAGTCCAAACTGGCCGTTCGATGTAGGCGACTTCTGTTAAATAAAATATCTCGCTTGGCATTGAACTTTGAGCTTTAAAATTTTACAGATTTTATTTATACTCTAACAACAACATTACACACTAACTAAAGTTTAAACATGGGATCACGAAGAACGGGACCTTTAAAATAAATATATTTTTGTCTTTTATCAGCAGTTTCTCAACATGTTAACTATCAGGCCTTGGCTTTTCATATTGGTTTTTAGGGTTAATTATGAAAAACAGTACTCTGATCTCACCTGTGACCTGATGTGGGCAGTATGGGTGTAGTGAAGCTGGGGTCCGAGTGTCCGTTACTGTCACTGCGTACGGTCTCGGATGTCTCCGGAGCCTGAGGGGCCGACACACTCACTGAGGGACTGCTGGATATTGAAATCGCTAAGAAAGACAAGAGAGAGGGACATTAATGATGTCAGCTTCATGACAGACTCATGAATCAGAGGAAAAAGTCAGGTCAGAGTGTAAATGTAAAATCACAATTCACCTGAATCCTGTCCGCTCTGCTGGCTGACGTCGCCATTTCTCTGTGGGGTGGTTTTCTTCAAAACAGAAAATGTGTAAAACAGAAAGTGTGTGTTAGAAAAAAAAGCCAGCATTTCAAATGAAAGGCAACAATGCCAAAAAGGCAGCAGCAATTGCTTCACATCATACCTGATCAGATCGGCGTGTGCGTTTCATAATTTCCTCAAGGCGCTGTGACAGACAAGAACACAATCAGGCAACTTTAAAATCCTGTAATTACCTTAAAAGTCACTCAATAAAATGAACTTGGCTCACCTTCTTCCTCTCCATTCTCTCAGCCTCCTCTTTCTGGAAGTGTTTCTCTCTCTCCAGACGTAAACGCTCTGCTTCTTCTTTCTGGCGAGCCTCTTCTTCTTCTTTCTGAACATACAGAGCCACAAAAAACACATGTGGATAAAGGCCACTGGCATCTGAAATTTTATATATATGCATTATTCAGCATGCATCAACTTTAGGGCTGCCAAACTTAATGAGTTTTTGAGATTAATTAAGTGATTAATGTTGTTTAGTGCACATATGACAAAAAAACTGGCTTTAGAAAGCGCCAATATATTGTTTGTTTTATTTTCATATCATTAAACATACGCCTATCTACATTTTGAAAGTTCAAGTTTTGCTATCTTTTTATTTTATACATTTAATTTGACTATATTAAAGCATTTAATACATATAAAACACATTATATATGTATTTTATATAAAAAAAAAAATTAATTAGTGGCAAATTATTTACACATATACACTACTTTTCAAATGTCTGTGATCTGTAAGATTGTTTAATGTTTCTGAAAAGTCTCTTCTGCTCACCAAGGCAGCATTGATTTTATCAAAAACACAACAACAACAGTAAGATTGTGAAATATTATTACAACTGTTTTCTATTGTAATGTATTTTAAAATGCAATTTATTCCTGTGATCAAAGCTGAACTTTCAGCATCATTACTCCAGTCTTCAGTGTCACATGATCCTTCAGAAATCATTCTAATATGCTGATTTGATGCTCAAGAAACATTTTTGATTATTATCAATGTTGAAAACAATTGTGCTGCTTCATATTTTTGTTGAAACTGTTATGCATTTCAATTAATTCAAGATTTTAATGCCGTCTGCCGGAAGCTAGTTATTATAGTTAATTAAGTTTTAAATATGGATATTTTTCTTACAAAAACCCATCGCTTCACTTCAGAAGGCATTTATTAACCCCCTGGAGGCGTACTGATTATTTTTATGATGGATTGATGCATTTTTTTTTCGAAATCAAGCCCCCCTTCACAACCATCATAAAGATTTGAGGAGCCAGGATATTTTTAAATATATCTCCGATTGTGTTCGTCTGAAAGAAGATAGTCATGCACACCTAGGATGGCTTGAGGGTGAGTAAATCATGGGATAATTTTCATTTTTGGGTTAACTGTCCCTTTAATAAAGCACATATTGAGTGTTGTGTTTGGTGTGATGAATGAATGAGATTGTTGTGTGTATGTTGTGTGTGTTTGTGTACCTGTCTCTGCAGGCGTTCAGCTTCCTCCCTCTCCCTCTGTGCTCTCTCCTCATCTAATCGCTTCTCCTCCTCCTCTCGTCTCTTCTTCTCTTCTGCCTGCCGCTGTGCCTCCTCCTCTCTCTTCGCTCGCTCCTCTGCTTTCCTCCGGGCCATCTCCTCCCTGCTGCGCCTGTACACACACAGACACATGATGATGTAAAAATGTGTGTTTAGTGCTTTGGTTGCGTTCAATGTACATTTAGACACCACTGTAGATTACACCACACTGCAACATATTTGCTAAATGAAATCGAATACTTTTTCTTACTAATTTTTAATAAATTATTACTAATGTTTTGCTCCAGTGCATCACTCTTCCTTAGAAAATATGATGTCCATTTCATAGCATTTTTGCTTTCAACAGCCATTTATAAGTTGAAGAAGTCTTGTATTATAACAAGAAAAACTGCTACAATTCCTCTGTTCTTCTCGAGCTAGGTTACAACTATCTATGCTCATGAAAATCTCTCACACACACCTTTCAGCCTCTTCCTGTTGTCTCTTCTCCTCCTCTTCTCTTTCTCTCTGTTCTCTGGCCTGCCGTCGTTTCTCAGCCAGCAGACGAGATGCCTCCTCAGGATCTGTTGTGCCTGCGGAGGGCCGTGCTGTTGGAGAACTTCCAGAACCTTCTACAAAGAGAAAGAGGCACAGGAATAGAATAAATGATGCTAGTTCAATTGAACTTGATGGTTCATGAATGGTTGTGCAGTGTTACAGACCAGCGGAAGGCTCTGGTTTAGTTGCAGGAGTCTCTGGCTCAATTTTAGGAGGTTCAACGTCCTCTTTTTTGGCCCCCTCTCTTTCTGGGGTAACTCTCGGGCTCTCTGATGTCACTCTGTTGGGCCTGAGATTGCCTGGCAATAAGGACGGGTTACTGGGAGACAGCGGTACTGATGCTGGGGGAGGTGGAGACCTGGACTTTTTGGGGTTAGGTGTCTTCTGAGAGGGTTTAGCAGTAGAGCCCCTGAGGAAGAGACACACACACACACAAAAGTCAATCTGTCCAATAAAACTCGCAGCAAAGTTTTGAGGTCACAAATGTATATTTATACTACAATTATAATAAGTGCTTGCTATGATGTCTGTCATTAATATTAATCAAAGAACAAAGGTAATGGAGAAAACTGTAGCTTTAATTAGGATTAATCTATATTTCATTTATAATTTATGCAGTGAAGACTGTGAAGTGTTTCACATCTTTGACAATTTCTGTATAGTTAGACAGGTAGAAAGTCCACAGGTAAATATGACATTTATTATAATGGGTTTATGTGAAGATTGAGAGCTTTTAGTTATACTGTAATGTTGAAGGTCTATAATTAATGTTTATCAGTATCAGTGATACTGGCCTTCATTCATAAAAAGATGCCATTAAACAAATATTTAAAATATACTGTCTTTTTAATTGTTTCTATATTAATTTGGAGAGTAACTGTGAAATCATTACAATATAAAAATATTAAAAACTACAATGTTTTTAATCGTGATTAATTACAGAAAAAATGTGTAATTAATTAGTTAATTTTTTTATCATTTGTCAGCACTAATTTTATATATATATATATATATATATATATATATATATATATTATTTATTTATTATTTATTATTTATTGTTATTGTTATTATTATTATTATATTATTATAATATATATAAATTGATATTTTAATACCAGTTTGAATTTCATAAACACATTTCTATTTTATTGTTATATATCTGTTATATATTATAGTATAAGTATCAGGAATTATATTTAAGAAATGAATTAAGAAACAAAGCATTTCCAGAATTATTTATCTGCTTAAATAATCATAAAATAAGCATGACCTCTGAACCAGCAATGTCACAGAAAGATTATAAAATTTAGATTTATTTTTGTTATTATTTAACAAAAAAAAAAAAAAAAAAAAAACCTGAATTGGTAAATGAAAAGTGTTTTATCCATTTTTCATTCTGTCCAATAAAAAAACTTTTTGTACAGTTTAGTAATTACAGTTAGCTAGAAATCAGAGATTGGTTCTAACATAACAGGAAGATTGATGATCATGAAGTTTTGTTATTACAGAATTTGTTATTTTTGTTATTATTTTAGTTTTAAACTAAAATAACACAAAAATAATAAAACCTGGTTGACAATTTATTCAAAAAACATCCAAAAACAAAGACATATTTGTGGAAATATAAAAAAAAACCTCTCCTGGTCATGAAAATTAGATGCACCTTGTGACAGAATGAAATCCTGAATAAACGTTTATTCCTCACAGTTTCATTTCCATCTTAGAAATGGAGCTTATACCTGTTGGGGGATGGATTGGTGGCCCTGCTGCGCTGACTGACAGGTGAGGGAGATCTCTTGGGTGTGAACAGGCTCAGACTGGGAGTGGGATATGACAGGTTACTCCATGACTTCCTCACATAGTCCTTATCCTTTCTGTCAATCTATACACAAAATACTTATTTCAAGAGATGTTTACAGTACTTCCATACTACATTATACAAAGATCAGCACATTGCATTTGCCCAACATATACTTTAAGTACGCTCTTTTAAGCATAGGGCACTTGCACAGACACAAACAAATTCATGGACATATTTACACCAATACAATACCAGGATATTCTGGGTCGTCTTTCTGCGAGCGCTGCCGTCCGAAGGGATGAACCCTGCTCTGACTGGTCTCTCAAAATTAGGGCCTGCTTTGATTGGTCGCTCGGCGCTGCGTGACTGGATGGACTTGAAGGACATGGAACTCATTGGGTGACAGGAAGCTGAGCGAGGACAAACGGGGGTCACTGTACCATGGTCAAGTTTAGCCAACCAGGGAGTATTATGAGATAAATAAATTGATCCATTAAGGACAAGAGGAGCAACAGGGAGGAAGGTGCGCAAAAGAAAAGGGTTAAAATGGGATGAATGAGTGATGGAAAAGTGGAAAGGGAAGAAAAAGAAGGTGTGTATTAGTATCTACAAAGCTCTAGACAGAAATTAGGCAACGCTGATCATCACTGATGGGAGGAAAATCTCGTAATGGCATACTATCATACAATTTTTGCATTATGTATACTGTGCTCAATTTACTGTATGCAAAGAATTGCATTTGCTAAATGTGAACTGAAATTGAAATAAAAATGCAAAATAAAATTTTTAATTCCTAAACAACAACTGGATGTCACTTACTACATTAAACATGCAAAATAATGAGGCTGACCATTAAGTAGCATACTTTTTGTTTAAAATGTGTATTCACACAGCAAAGTGTTTCACACACTATTATAAAAACAGCAGGAAGTAAATAGTATGGCACAGTATGCAGTAGGGTAGTATTTCGTTCTGAACGTAGACAATTTAATTCCTCATGAGTCAAATGATGATGCATTTGCCAATGTTGCCTTTAATTTAATCAGCTGATAACAGAATCCCCAAACAATTAGCAAGAAACAGACACCTATAAATATGCACAAGCCATTGAGAGATTAGCATCAGCTCTATTTGTGCACACACACACACACACACACACACACACACACACACACACACACACACACACACACACACCAATTTAAGATGAAGTGGGCAGTAACTGGGCAAAGCTGTTGCAGAGAGAAGCCCGTCTGAAAGAGGTGTTTTGTTTTAGGACAGGGGCTTTGCCAGAAACAGCTCTCAGAGTTCTGCAATACTCTCATTCCCCTCTTTCTCTGCTCTCTCTCTTTGTAAATGTGTTCACACTGAAAATATCTTGAAGTTCAGCTATTGTATAAATCAAGGCTACTTTGAAAATGAACCCTGGCAAGCTATGAGCTTCTCATAATTTCTAGCTATTTTACAATAAACTACCAAAACATTAGTTAATAACACTGAAGCTATACAAGGAGAAAATATATTGTAAAATATATTTTCTGTTTTTTTTTTTGGTCACACCTCACTAAAACTTGTCAGAAGAAGGCTTGAAAAGCTATACTACTTTTAAAACATCTAAGTTTTCACTAGCTAGGGAGTAAAATTAACACTTGCTACCAGACAAATGCAGGCACTTTTTGTGCAGTGTCAGGTAGGGGTGTAACGGTACATGTATTCGCCCCGAACTGTCACTGTACGGACGTCACGGTTCAGTGCATACAGTCAGATGACAAATACAGTCGGTCACAGGCAATCCACACTCCAATCCAAAATGGGGCGCATGCAGTAACACTGTTTGCTAATCGAAGAAGAACAGCTCATAGATTCGCACGTGTCAAATGTGTCTTTCTGTGCTTATGGACAAAGGCTTGCGCGCTCATCTGCTCATCTATTGTCCGTTCAAATTGTGGACTGGTTTCTTTTTTCTGGTGACACTTTAGTTTAGGGCCCAATTCTTACAATGAAATAGTTGCTTATTAGCATGCACATTACTAGGATATTGGCTGTTTATTAGTACTTATAAAGCAGATATTAATCCTTATTTTTCATGACCATATTCTACATCTCATAATCCTAGCCAATACCTAACTTAACTACCTTCCTAACTATTAATAAGCAGTAATTAAGGGTTTATTGAGGCAAAAGTTAATCGTTAGTTAAAAGTGAGAACCTATCTGTGACCAAAATTAAGGTGTATAAAAAAATAAATAATAATAAAAAAAAAAATTGTATTAAGTTGTATCCTGCTGTGCATGTGTTTGTGTTCTACCTGCTTCTCCAGACAAAGACATGGCGCTACGACTCCTGGCCAGGTAGGAGTGTGTTGGTGTCTGTAGTCGATTGACCACTGTATTCTCCCATGGGGTAAGAGGCAAGCGACGCGTACCTGGACAATCAAATGCATGCGTATTCTCACTTATATACTGTCAATGTTATTAAAAATGAAATATTTCAGCAAAGGACAAAAATGCTACATGCAACAGTAGAGCACTGAAACAGATGCATCACATCACATGCATTCATAACTTCATACAGTATGCCCAGAATAAGTTACCCATTTGCATCATCTGCTGGTGACAGTGAATCATGCATGTGTTAAGTGAGACCAACCAATCAAGGAAAAACAGGGTTAGTTGCCCTAAACATAGACACTACTGTAAAGACAACATGAAACTGCAATCACAACCCATTTAATGCCTGTAAAGTGACATATTTCTAAATGAAATAATATTTAAAAGGTGGGACTTCATTTTATCCATAATGATTTGACTGGATCATAAAAAGTCAGTTATGAAATTAATATTATTTTGGCTACCCCACATGGCCGCGCAAAAGAAAACTAAAGTCAATTGTTTCTTTAAAATAACATGCACAAATTGTGCACAATAATACATTTATTTAAAAAAGTAATTAATGCAGTTTTGTTTTCATGTTGTCTTTAACAAGACGGCCAACTGCTGTAGGAAAAAAACATGCAATAACTAATAATCAAAAACATGTTAACAATATACAGTCAAATGACAGTGAAGCCCTCAAACGAAGCATGCAGCATTGCACACACAGAACGTTTTCCCCATTATTGTTTAGTTAAAGATTATTTGCAAATGTATAAACCATTTAAAACTTAAACTTTAACATGCAATATTTGCAAATACTGGAAGAGACTGCATGACTCAGGGCTCAAGACTAACAAATTACAGAACTGCTTGATTATAGACTTGTTATTGTTTTGTTTTAGAAGCACATGGTCATGTTTAAATTGTATAGATGCATTAGAGTGCAACAGTCAGGTTCCAGAAGTAAAAAAGCTTCATTTTCTTCATATGGAATTTTTTTTTTTTACAATAACTTGTACACATTTAAAGACACTTGCTGTGAGTTCAGAGGTTCTGAATCGATGACATATGCTTTTGTAGAAGCCATTTTTTCCAACTTATTTTAAAAATAATCATGTCAGGAATTTGTGGTGAAAAACTACATCACCCATGATGCTGTACAGAAAATTACACCAATCAGAGACATGGGGAGCAAATCATGCCAAAAGAGCTCGACAAGGAACGCACAATCCCATGAACCACCACAAATAACGTAATATATTCATCATTTTTAATTTGTCATTTGAACTGCTTCATAGGAAGTTATTTCACTTATTAAGGCTGTTAAGTACAGTGTTATCTTTGTCTAAATTTTAAATACTTTTTAGCTTCAAATTAAAATTTATATTATGATTCACCTCGTAGCTGATTGGTTTGGTTCATAACACTTTAATGATGCCTTTTTTAACATACCTATGGAAAAAAAAAAAAATCAATGCAAAAAAAACTTCCAGAACCAATGCCACTGAAAAAGTGGGCACTAACACTAATGCACTCTATGGTAAGTGCCTACATTGAAACAGAATAAGCACTTTACTGAGTAAAAAGTTTCTTACTTTGACACGTCACTCCTGAAACAGTTACTGAGTACTGTGAAGGAGCAAAAGGCATGCATTTTAAAGAAAATTACCGAATATTTAATTGAAGTCACATATCAACACAAAGGTTCTATAATTTGTCGCTAATGATATTCTATTTTTAATTGTTCTTTCATGCTTTTTACTGCATTTATGAAGAGTTTATTTGCAGTCTGGAGCCCTGGGTAGTACAGGTTTAAACCCAGTAGGAGAGCAAAAAAAAGATTTCTGGATTTCTAAAATCCACCTGCTGGTTTGTCCTGAGGGATCTTCTCTCTGGATATTTGGGATTTAGATAGTGTTTTTTTAATCAAGCAAGATGACGAGAGAGATGTCTGCTTCTGTAAGGCTTGGACGGTACAGCACAATCACACAAAAACACATACACAAAAAAACATCAATTATGGTTTAAATTCAAGAAGGTGATCCTTATTAGTCTAAAAAGAGACTTGTTTGGCTATGTGATTGTGTAAAGCTTGTTTTGAAGAGATGATGTCCGTGTTTACCTCTATCTTGTGAATTCAGCAAGGTGGCTGAGGAAGATGACAGGCGTTTGGAAATGACTGGATCTGTGTGTTTGGACAGATTCATAGTGGAGACTGACCTTCTTTCAGCATCTACAAACACACAGGCACAAAATACAACATCAGATGCAAAACTTAATACAACTTCAATGCGTAATACAGTAAAATGCACTGAAGAAAGGACTAAAAATAGAAACTGGGGAAGAGGGAAAGATCAGCTTTACTTTTCTACTGTGTGTATGCCTACAGCAGCTAATGGATGATCATTTTTTTAAGTTAGTTCTGAGGAAAGGTGCTTAGCTATGAGTACTAATGGATGACGGCACCGTTCTCTGCTTAATGCTCACAATCTGCCTTCCATCTGTGTGTCCCAGGATGGACAGACACATTGACGACTTTAAAACTAACAGGACATCTGTGATGTCTTTAAACACCTTTAAAAGGATCTAACATCGCCTATATCGAAATTACCCAATTTTAAAGGGGTTATATAGACTTAAAAAGACTTCGGACACACCTGAAATGTTACTCACAATATCTTTTAAAAGTGATCTAAAGGCTTAAGCTTTAATAATTGAAGTTAGTCTTGTAGACAAAATCTTAAATGTGTAAAAGCAAAAAAGAAAATAAAAATTTAAGAGTAATGTTGATGCAAAAAAAGTGGACTATAAAGGGAAAAAATGTCCCTCTAAAACAGAAACTACAAAATGTCTACAAATCATCTAACATACTACTGTTAAGCAGCTTGTTCATGTTTCTGGGTCCATGCTAACTGCTTACGGGAAAGAAAACTAATCATTTATGGGTGATGCTACAAGCTCTAGCTAATGCTGCTAGTCGGCTGCTCTACACTGACGGTCATATTCACATTTAGAGCAAAACTGCTGCTGACGCGTCAAGCTGAAAACACCATGATAGTGCTCCAGCCCAGCTAGATCCAATGGAAAGAGAGCAGAATCATCAAAACCTGAGAGAGAGAGAGAGAGAGAGAGAGAGAGAGAAGCAGTGAAAGGAAGAGGGAAGAAGTGAGATACAGAACAATACAGAGAGAGAGAGTGAGAAAGATATTGACGGAGCAGAAAATAAAGGAAACAATGGGAGTGTGCGGTGAACTCATGGCTCTGAGTCAGCAAATGTAAGCAGAGAATAAAGAAATGTGCTGTACTGAATACATAAACATATTCAATTCATATTTAAACACTATAAAAGGCAGTAATATTAGGACTTTAAATCCTGAAAACCAGGCTAAAGTGAGCTTGTATTACTGGAACTGAAATTGCAATTCAAAAGAGAAGCTTTAAAGGCTGCCTGCAGTTTAGCTTAAAGGTGCCGTAGAACTTCTTTTTAAAAGATGTAATATAAGTCTAAGGTGTCCCCTGAATGTGTCTGAAGTTTCAGCTCAAAATACCCCATAGATTTTTTTTTATTCATTTTTTTAACTGCCTATTTTGGGGCATCATTAAATATGCGCCGATTCAGGCTGTCGCCCCTTTAAATCTTGCGCTCCCCGCCCATGGAGCTCGCGCTTGCCTTAAACAGCATAAACAAAGTTCACACAGCTAATATAACCCTCAAAATGGATATTTACAAAGTCTTCATCATGCAACATGTCTAATTGCGTAAGTATAGTATTTGTTTGGATGTTTACATTTGATTCTGAATGAGTTTGATAGTGCTCCGAGGCTAAAGCTAACATTACATACTGTTGGAGAGATTTATAAAGAATGAAGTTGTGTTTATGAATTATACAGACTGCAAGTGTTTAATAATGAAAATAACAACGGCTCTTGTCTCCGTGAATACAGTAAGAAACAATGGTAACTTTAACCACATTTAACAGTACATTAGCAACATGCTAACGAAACATTTAGAAAGACAATTTACAAATATCACTAAAAATATCATGTTATCATGGATCATGTCAGTTATTATTGCTCCATCTGCCATTTTTCGCTATTGTTCTTGCTTGCTTACCTAGTCTGATGATTCAGCTGTGCACAGATCCAGCCGTTAATACTGACTGGCCTTGTGTAATGCCTTGAACATGAGATGGCATATGCAAATATTGGGGTCATACATATGAATGATCCCGACTGTTACGTAACAGTCGGTGTTATGTTGAGATTCGCCTGTTCTTCGGAGGTCTTTTAAACAAATGAGATTTATATAAGAAGGAGGAAACAATGATGTTTGAGACTCACTGTATGTCATTTCCATGTACTGAACTCTTGTTATTCAACTATGCTGAGGTAAATTCAATTTTTAATTCTAGGGCACCTTTAATGTTTATTGTTTAAAAATTAAAGTCCCCCTGTGGTGGAAATCAAGTTTTTAATGTTGTTTATATGTCTATGTGGTGTTTTTAATGTGCTTTAAGACAAACCATGTTCAGATTCATCAGTCAACACCATTGTTGAGTATTTTCTCTTTAAAACTGAGGTGATCTAAAGAGAGTCTCAAAAACGCGGTTTGAAATCGCTGGTGTTTCTGACGTCACAAACTACCTTGTAACCAATCACGTCGATGTGTGATCGTCAACGAGTGGATCTCTGAACTGGTGTGAGTGAGTGGAGGCGGGGCTAATTAGCATATTCATAGAACCGCGTATACTAAATGAGGCAAGGGTGTCGAGTTACATTCAAGCTACTTTAAGGCATGAAGAATTTTTTTTCAAGGAAAAAAACATTTAAATATGCCATTTTGGTGATCAAAGATGAGTTTTAAGGGATACAATTATTGACTACAGGGGGACTTCAAAAAATTAAGACAGCCATAAATATTAGTAATTGTAATTTTACAGTTGTATTGTAATTTTTTTTTATTTTAAGGTGAAATATTATAATATCATTTTTTTTTTTTTTTATTTAGCATTAATTGATTAACTGTATTATTATTATTATACATCATATATACACATGATAAGACATGATATATGCATTTTGGGCCAAATTGTGCAGCCCTCTGAACAAGCAAAGCAAACTTGGAGCTTTAAGAAAAAAAAGCATTTTAAATTGTAATCTCAATAGTGATTTTTACACAGGAACATTTTTACTCATTTCATTGTCATCCAGGCAAAAGTCAGAAAGAACAATCACTTGAAGATGTTAGCAACCCTCTGCATTTCAGGCAGCATCATTTGAGGTGTCGTGAGGATGTGTAGGTTTTCCAGAATCTCTTTATACACTATTATCACATTAATCATTCTGTGCACATGTATGTTTGTGTTTACCGCTGTTGTGAGAGGTGCTAGCAGAAAGCGTTCCTCCCCAGCTCCAGCGGTTCGACTTTGGCCTGGCTCTCTGACTCCTCTCCATGGTCCTCCTGATAACAGCCTCATACCGTGCCTGAACACACACACACACAAGGACATTTTCTTTCCAGAGAGCATTTTATTGGACAAACACATCCTTTTTATTTTGTTTTTCAAGAATTTATCCTGCAGTCTATATTAATGTGATCTTTTTTACAAGATGGTTTGGCTTTATTATTTCCCTTAGTATTTCAATAAGAAATGGGTCTTACTTTCACAGTGATGACAATGTAATGCAATGGTTCTCAACCATTATTAACATAATCTTAACAATAACATAAAAATGCTATTTAAAGGTGCCGTAGAACGTGTTTTCAAAAGATGTAATATAAGTCTAAGGTGTCCCCTGAATGTGTCTGTGAAGTTGCAGCTCAAAATACCCCATAGATTTTTTTTGATTAATTTTTTTTAACTGCCTATTTTGGTGCATCATTAAATATGCGCCGATTCAGGCTGCGGCCCCTTTAAATCTCACGCTCCCCGGCCCCCGGAGCTCGCGCTTGCCTTAAAGAGCATAAACAAAGTTCACACAGCTAACCTAACCCTCAAAATGGATCTCTACACAGTGTTCGTCATGCAGCATGTCTAATCGCATAAGTATGGTATTTATTTGGATGTTTACATTTGATTCTGAATGAGTTTGATAGTGCTCCGTGGCTAACGGCTAATGCTACACTGTTGGAGAGATTTATAAAGAATGAAGTTGTGTTTATGCATTATACAGACTGCAAGTGTTTAAAAAATTAAAATAATGACAGTCTTGTCTCTGTGAATATAGTAAGAAACGATGGTAACTTTAACCACATTTAACAGTACATTAGCAACATGCTAGCGAAACATTTAGAAAGACAATTTACAAATATCACTAAAAATATCATGATATCATGGATCATGTCAGTTATTATTGCTCCATCTGCCATTTTTCGCTATTGTTCTTGCTTGCTTACCTAGTCTGATGAATCAGCTGTGCACAGATCCAGACGTTAATACTGGCTGCCCTTGTGTAAAGCCTTTAACATGGGCTGGCATATGCAAATATTGGGGGCGTACATATTAAAGGGATAGTTCACCCAAAAATGAAAATTTGATGTTTATCTGCTTACCCCCAGGGCATCCAAGATGTAGGTGTCTTTGTTTCTTCAGTAGAACACAAATGATGATTTTTAACTGCAACCGCTGCCGTCTGTCAGTGGTATAATGCAAGTCAGCGGGAACTTGGACTATAACAGTAAATAAAACACGACAGACAAATCCAAATTAAACCCTGCGGCTCGTGACGACACATTGATGTCCTAAGACACGAAACGATCGGTTTGTGCGAGAAACCGAACAGTATTTATATCGATCGTTTGGTGTCTTAGGACATCAATTTGTCGTCGCGAGCCGCAGGGTTTAATTTGGATTTGTCTGTCGTGTTTTATTTACTCTTATAGTCCAAGTTCCCGCTGACTTGCATTATACCACTGACAGACGGCAGCAGTTGGAGTTAAAAATCATCATTTGTGTTCTACTGAAGAAACAAAGATGCCTACATCTTGGATGCTCTGGGGGTAAGCAGATAAACATCAAATTTTCATTTTTGGGTGAACTATCCCTTTAATGATCCCGACTGTTACGTAACAGTCGGTGTTATGTTGAGATTCTCCTGTTCTTCGGAGGTCTTTTAAACAAATGAGATTTATATAAGAAGGAGGAAACAATGGTGTTTGAGACTCACTGTATGTCATTTCCATGTACTGAACTCTTGTTATTTAACTATGCCAAGGTAAATTCAATTTTTAATTCTAGGGCACCTTTAAAAAAAGTGTTAAGTTTATTTTTTATATCAGCTTAGATACTGTAAGAAGGTCTTCAAATATAGTCGTGGGCAAATGGGGGCTTGGATTCTTGGAGACAAAACTGTTGTAAAGCGCTTTAATACTGACCGATGAGAAATATAAAGATAAATAATAAAATGTAAACATACAGGGAGTGAATATATACAAACAACTGCCATGAAGGGTTTTTCCTGGTGTCCTCACCTTCTCCTCCTCCAGTTTCTGCCGTCGTTTCTCCTCCACAGCAGCTCGTCTCCTCTCCTCCTTCACTCGCTGTTCCTCCAGCCTCTTCTTGCGCTCCTCCAGCTGTCTCTCATGAAACTGTCGGGCTCTCTCCTCCCTCTCCAACCACTTGGAGCCCCGTGCAGCTGCAAACACAATCAATTCCCTTAATCAAGTGAAGGACTTTTTGCTGGCCTAATAATAACATAACTTCATGGTATAAATTCAGAAAGACTTTTGCTGGAAAATGTTTGCATACAGTGATTTTTTTTTTTTTTATAATTTCAACCCTAACACAACTTTTCTGGTGTAACTTAAGGAGGTCTGGAAATCAAAATTTTTTTAACATTTCCATGACTAGTGGAACACTAAAGAAGGAAAGAGGATAAATAATATTATTCCTAAATAGTCCAGCTGGTATCTAGATGTGGGAATGTCCACCAAATATGTTCTGTTCCTGGATGAGGATGCCAAAATGAAAGAGAGGTCCCTAATAATCAAAGTTCAACCAGTCATAATTCAGTGCAGATTTGCAAAGAGACCGTTACTGAAGGACAGGTCAGCACAACTATACTGTACCCAACAACCTGTAAATGAATTGTTACTAATTTCACAGAGATTAACAGATTATAAGAAGTCTTTAAAGAGATAGTTCACCCAAAAATTAGAAATATGTCATCATTTACTCATAATCGCTCCAAACTAGGCTTGCTGCAGTAGTCAGTGTTAATGGTGTTGCACGGTGTTCGGCCGGACACCGATTATATGACACCAGGAAAGACGTCGGCTGACAGACATCAAGATGTTGAATGAAAATATATTTTTTAAGTAAAGTTTAAATTAAAGATGCTTTTAAGACCTTTTTAGTTCTTCTAAGTTTTGGTTACCTGGACTTTCAATGGAGGGACAGAAATGTATAGGGTTTCGTTAAAAATATCTTAATTTGTGTTTCAAAGATTAACCAAAATCTTATGGGTTTGGAATGACAAGATGGTGAGAAAATGACAGAATTTTCATTTTTGGGTGAACCAACCCTTTAAAGGGTTGCAAAAAAATAGTTTAATGCTAAAGCTATGAGAGAATGTGGAAAAGGACAAATAATAAGAAAGGCAGATGTTAATAGTCAACATAGTGGATTATCAATTTAATTTGCAACTAAGCACTTCAGTGATCTAATGAGAGCAAAATTAATCCGCCAATCTCTCTCTGGCCTCTCTGTCTTGGCCTCTAACCCCTTACATAAAACTGGGTGTCCTGGTAACCACCTCGCAGAGAGTTTACATAACAACTGCACCTCGCCACAGCAACCTGCCCCTTCGAGTTAGTCATGCAGTCACTAACAGAAGAGCAAAATTTGTAAAAAAGGCAAGATCAGGAAAAAGTGTGAGAAATGTACCCCTGGGCTTTACATGTTGAAGAAGGTTTGATTTGACAAATTCACATGATTGACATTCCAACAACTCACAGGAATAACTACATCTACAGTAACTTTGGTTTTACACTAAACTGCTCATCCATTATGACTCTCGTTAGGACTGAGTGATTCTCTGATCAAAGGTCACTTCTACAGTATCTGTGTGTTTGCATAGTGAACAACAGGAACTCTTAACACCACCAAATCAAAACTGACCCCATGTACATATTATTAACTGCCCGTTCTTAAGATGCCTTCAAGTTAAGTCTGCAAATGTAAGACCTCTGTGAATGACATTTCAGTCATATCTGGGAGTGTGTCAAATAAAGGATATGAAACAAAAGCTAATATATATTATTCATAAGTTTTAACAATGATTGTTTTGTTTTTTACATTTTGTGTACTGTGGATAAAGACTAGCCATGAAGCTTGATATAAAAACACTACTCATTTATATTATTTATGAGGTATGAAGCTCGTTTTCACCACTGAATAAAAAAAAAAATTAAAACAGGTAATTGTGACTTTTTCTCTCACAAGTCTGACTTTTCTTTTGCGTGTTATGTAGTGCAAGATATAAATTCAGAATTGTGAGATAAACTTACAATTGCGAGTTATAAAGTCAGAATTGTGAGATCTAAACTTGCAATTTCAAGTTATAAAGTCAGAATTGTGATTTATAAAGTCAGAATTGTGAGATCTAAACTTGCAATTTCAAGTTATAAAGTCAGAATTGTGAGATCTTAACTTGCAATTTCAAGTTATAAAGTCAGAATTGTGAGATCTAAACTTGCAATTTCAAGTTATAAAGTCAGAATTGAGAGTTTATATCCATTGCTTCGACCACTGCTAACAGTGATTGTAAATTAAATTGCCTAAATTATTACTTTGTTAGCTAACTGCATGATTATTGATTATATGTACATTTCTGAAACCACATATTGTATAGTCACCTCCAATACCAGATTCTCTAAACTGTAATGCTGACATGCATTCTCTGTAAAGATATGTATCGTGAATAAATGTGAATTGAAAATTGAATTGAATATATCTCACGATTGACTTTCTCAGAATTGTGAGTTTATAGCTCGCAATTCTGACTATAACACACAATTGAAAGTTATAGTCAGAACTGAGAGTTATAAAGTCAGAATTGTGAGATATAAACTCACAATTCTTGCTTTTTTTTCTTTTGCATGTTTTAAAGTCAGAATTGCGAGATATAAATTTATAATTGTGAGATATAAACTTGCAATTTTGAGAAAAGTCAGATTTGCAAGATTATAAACTCACAATTGTAAGAAAAAAAGTCAAAATTGTGAGATAAAAAGTCGCAATTACCTTTTTTATTTTTTATTTAGCAGCGGAAACAAGCTTCCATAATGAGGTGACAGTCTTGCATTACTGAACTACATTTCCCATAATTCTCTGATGCAGCACAAGAATGTTAAAAAAACAAAACAAACATCAGTTAGACACCAAACATGCATCCTTTCCTTCGTTTTGTTGTAGTACCATTAAGCAATACTTGTCTTTGTTAGTCAAAAAATTAATATCCAAGCATAACATCCAAAAGCCAATCATATGATAAAAAGTCCCATCCAGCTAATTTTTACACTGAATATACAGCTTCATTCTGAAATGTGTCACATTATGGAAGTTAAATGTGTTGCAAAGGCACTCTGACATTGTCTTTAATAACAATGTATGTGTGTTTGTCATACCATTCTGCTTCTCCAGCTCCTCCCTCCGTTCACGGGCGAGTCTCTGCCTTTCATCGATCTTCTGCATGAAAGGCTCTGCAAACACAAGCAGACAAATGCTGGATGAGCTCTGGCAGTAAAGCTGGAGATGTTTGCACATATATACAGCTAATAGTAGTGCACATGCTGCGTGTCTGACCTGGTCTGGTTACGATGTGTATCTCTGTAGGGCTGGGAATGGTGTAGGTGTACTGTCCAGACGCAGACGAGTCCGGTCGACTCCATGACGACTTCTCATCTGCTCTGAGAAGGTAGTCAGAGCCTGAATGACACAGATATAGACAAAAGGTCAATGATCAACGCTTCAAAAACGTTGTAAATAGACATCAATGATGCTCTTCACCGAGCGCTTGCACAGATATACACAGGAGTGTTTGAAAGCAGGCAAAACAGCGGACCGGACCGCTGATAGACGGCTGCTTTCAAATGCTCCCGCTTTCAAAATGCTCCCGTGCATTGATCATTGTAGCCAATCACAGACATATCTGATGAGTGTGTGAACACAATGGCCAATCAGAGGTGCTTACAAATCCACTCAACAGCACTCAAAGCATCACATTTTTTAAATTTCAGTGCCGACTTGGTATCAAAGTTGGTACTGTTGACAACACTAGAGAGAGAACCAATATTTAAACAGGTGTAAATCAACACATACCAGTCTCATATTGTACATAAAATGTCATTTTTATTTGATATTCAGAATACATATCGTGTTAAAGAAGTTTCAAAAGGCTAAATTGTGTTCTCTACATCATGTTGACTGACTTAAGGACCTGAGATCTTTCCCCCTCACACACTCTTTTAGGAGGTGACTATTAGAAGGTTTATGACCTGACAGATCTCAGCCTGGGCGTTAAACAAGTACTTGGAAACAGATGTCAAATAGGCTTATGAATCCATGGGTAAACATATAAAATATATGGCTTGAGAAGGTTTAACCATCCACAGAGAGAAAGTGTATTTGTAGTGCTACTATAATCAGGTCTGCAGGCATCATGTGATCAGTGACACATACTGAAGCAAACAGCACACGTCAGAATCAGCAGTCGGGTTAAATTGTTATTGATTCCAGCACTAAAATCAATCAGTCTCCTGCTGTGTGCGTCATCTCACACACCAATCACCGATAGTTATGTTTCCTTGTTATGCATCATGCTTTTTTAAATCCAAACTTATAATACAGAAATTGCAGAAACAATATCCCTCAATTAACTTGAGGTTAGGCATCTTGTTTCAGTATAATATCCCAAATAATGCAGCTGCAAATGAGGCATAACAAAGCCATTTCTGTAGCAATCGATTCAAAATTCAACCACGTCATTAGACTGCTGTAAGGGAAGATTCAAAGGCACATTACTGCCATCCTATACATGACATCACCCACATGCTAGCATGTATTATGGCTCCCACAAATACTGATCTTTAAAGAGTGCTACCCATAATTCCACTGTGGGGGAGGAGGGGATAAACAAGCTTTGGGCAGATGGTGTGTCTAGACGAGGAGAATGGATAAAGGACAAAACAATCACAACAAGCAAAGACCAAAGTCACTGCATTTTAGCAAAAGTTATTGACCACTCATGCCAAAAACAAAACATCCTATTCTACATAATGCACTAGGGCCCTATGATTTCCACGATGCAGAAAACAAATGGAATTGCAGAATCCGATCACAAAAATTTAATTTACCTTAGAATGTCACAGAATTTTGGATGGATAAACAGGGCTCCAGACTGACCAAAATGGTGGCATATGCGATCATTTTTTGAGAATACGCATGTTACAATTTGACATGGTCGCATTTGTGTGAGTGCATGGTCACACGCTCAATCATTGCACTTACTTGCATTAGAGACTTGCTGTATCTAATCTGTCACGTATTATCAGGCCCATTCTCGCCTAGTTAGTTTTTCCCTCTTTTACATTAAATCATTAATTCAAAAGTGAAAGTTAAATGCACACGGCCGCGCGGGCATTCATAACGGTGCAGAGCAAAGCGTGCAATTTCGATTCATAACGGTGCGTGTCCACGGGCGTGGAGCAAGCGTTTTTCGGTTTATTCCTATGGAAGTTCTAAGTTCACGCTTGCTCTGCTCCGCACTGTTATGAATGCCCGTGCTGCTATGCGGATTTTACTTTTGCTTCTGAATTAGCGCTAATTCAGGGGTGGGAATTGCTTGAATGGTGGGTTCATTATTGCTGCTAATAAAAAACACATAAACAATACAATGACAAATTTGCTTAATGAGGCACTTTTACATTTCAATTTGAAACCAAATCTTCCGCCATCGTCTTGTCAGTCAGCTCCTCTCTCAGATCTCTGCTGATCTGTACTGCAACTCTTGTTCGGCTCACGCTGCATTGAGCAGACATGTTCAGTTTTTAATTAAAGTGTCTGTTATCTAACTGAACTAAAAGATTTTTGTTACTAAAAAAAATAAATAAAAAAAAAAGACAAAGGGGGCGGTTATTTGATTTTAATCAAACATTAAAAAACATTTTTTTTATATAGTTTTTTTATGGTTTTCATTTGATAGTTAAAAGATTAAAACATTTTGCCAACATGAGGTCTGTCGTCACTGTAAGTCTTTTTACATCATTGCAAATTATTCATCAGCATGCATTGATTAATCCCATGTTGTAGCAAAAAAAAAAAAAGTGACCAAATCATGTGATGAGAAAGTTGGTAGCACCAGTGCAACCCATGGAAAAGTTAGTCTGGAGCCCTTATAAATCAAAAGTAGGGCTGTACAATTATGAGCATTTCACCATTTCATTTGATAAAAGCTATTGTCAAATACACACAGGAACTCAAAGGTCTTCACTACAACCTATCAAAATAAAAGTTTTACAATTTTTATACATTTTTACAACAATATATGACAGAAAAATATTACTATTTTACAATAGAATATACCTAACAAAGTTATAAAAATAATAATCATTTTATTAAAATATTATTATACATACATAAATTATTAAAAGGCAGTGCAGCGCTTCAGTGTTCTACGTCAGAACGCCGGCTCAGTATTGGCCGACGCCGATGTACAATGCATGCATGTGATGCTGACGCAGGAGCCGGCCAATAATGAGGTAAACAAGGAAGTGCTGCACTGTGTTTACAACAACAACAACAGCGTAGGAAACTGACATGGAAGAGAAGAAATTATTGAATAAAGTTGTTATTTTGGTTTGTTTTTTGCACACATAAAGTATTCTCTTCGCTTTATAACAATGTTGAACCACTGTAGTCATGTTGACTATTTTAACAATGTCTTTACTACCTTTCTGGGCCTTGAAAGTGGTAATTGTGTTGCAGTCTATCGGAGGCCAGAAGGCTGACAGATTTCATCAAAAATATCTTAATTTGTGTTCTGAAGATGAACGAAGGTCTTGTGAGTAATTAATGACAGAATTTCATATTTTGGGTGAACTAACCCTTTTATATTTTGTGAATATAACTGATTACTAGGGGTGTGACGAGATCTCGTAGCACGAGATCTCACGAGACTAAACTGTGACGAGATTTCTCGTCGAGGCGAAAAGTAGTCTTGTGATGTTGCCATGACAGAGTGTTAGCATGATTAGGAAAGAATATGGCACCGATACATTTACATTACGCCTCCACTGTCGTTTTGCTTTGTATTTAAAAAAAAAAAAAAAAAACATTTAATTCAGTCGGATAACGGTCGCCGCCGCTCCATATTTACAGAGTATGCGTGACCGTTGAAAGTGAAAGTAAACGCGAGCGCGCATTCAAACGTGATTTCAATTCCCCGCATTTGACAGCGGCTCCCCGATGAATACAGTACAAATCATGTACAGTAAGGTCTGAAGAGACTGAAATCATACAGAAGAGAAGTCAGTCAGTTGAGTTAGTAGCAAAACCTTTTACAGTACTTGAGTATTGTTGTCTTTTACTGCAGATGATAATTCAGTCTCAGAAAGTAGAACTGAAATGACATTCATTACAAGATGATTAGTTAAAACATTTAAAATACACCTGCAGAATATTTTTTCTAGTCATGTATTTCACCATCTTGTCTCGTCTCGTGAACTCAATCTCGAGTCTCGTCTCGTCTCGTGAGATACCGGTCTCGTCACACCCCTACTGATTACAGAATTAACATTTAATTAAACTATAACGAATCTATAAAAATTAAAACAGAAAACACAGAATTTTGGGGAGAAAAAAAACAGACTTTAAAAAGTGCCCTAATACACTTAGGGTGTACTCAAACTAGGCACTCTGAACCGTGCCCGAGCGCATTTGACCCTCAAAGTCCAGTTTGTTTGACAAGTGTGATCGCTCTGTTCTGTGCCCGGGCACGGTTCGTTTAGCCGGCCCGGGCACCACTACTACTTCTTCCCGGCAGTGTAGACGCTGCTAAGTGTATTACTGCCCTCCACGGGTCAAAGTTTGAACTAATATATATATATATATATATATATATATATATATATATATATATATATATATATATATATATATATATATATATATATATATATACACACACACACTTGCACTAGCAAATTGTATATGACAATTTGGTTCAAACTTTGACCTATGGAGGGCAGTAATACACTTAGCAGCGTCTACACTGCTGGAATTCAAATAGAGAAGAAGAAGAAGAAGAAGAGAGCTAGTTCAAGATGAGCATTTATGTGTCACGATCACCTGTGAGAGTGCCCTTCAGCCTCTAGAGGGCACTCCTTCCCGGACTCTCTGTTTCACCTTATTCATGAACTACATTTCCCATACATACTCCCCCGGACTAATCACTATTCATCATTGCACTCAGCTGTTTTGTATCACCTCATCAGTGTCTGTCTATTTATACCTGGTTTGTTGCTGTCTGGGTTGGTGGTTCATTGTTGATTGTCACCCTCCTGTTTGGTTCTCCGGTTTTCGTGTTTCCTGTTTCTTGTTTTATGTTTGGACTGCTGTTTATGGATTCTGACCCCTGCCTGTATCTTGGACTACGTTTTTGGAATTGCCCTTATTAAATATTTGCTGCTATTGGATCTACCTTCTGTCTTTCTTCGTGCCGTGACAGAATGAACCACCACCTAAGATCCAGCAGCATGAGGATTCTTCGGCCAGCCACTTGCGGGGAGCGTGTGGCATTGCTTGGGGCGGTGATGGCTCTACGCCAGGAGGGAGAAGAGGTAGGATGCTTCGCCACGGTCTTTTGGACGATGGCGGTGGGGCTGAGGTACAACGATGCAGCGCTGAAGGATATTTTTAATGGCTGCATTGATGATCCTCTACCTCAGTGTGAGATGGAAGGGCTACAGGACTTGGATTTCTGGAGATTCGCCGCCTATCTCCGCCATCGGGTAGATTGGGCCTCACCAAGTCAACCAGGCAGTGTGCATGCTCCAGATCATGAATCCGTCTCTGAAGTCACAGGGGAGGTGGGCACGGAGCCTCAGCTTCACCCCGGTAAAGGGAGGAGGAGGAGAAGGAAGAAGGCTTCCTTCGGACGTCAAGGCCCGGAGGCCGCTCCAGTCAGTGAGCCCGCTCCAGCCAGTGAGTCCAGTTCAGAGCCCGCTCCAGCCAGTGAATCCACTCCAGAGCCCGATCCAGTCAGTAAGTCCACTTCAGAGCCCGCTCCAGCCAGTGAATCCGCTTCAGAGCCCGCTCCAGTCAGTGAGTCCACTCCAGAGCCCGATCCAGTCAGTGAGTCCGCTCCAGAGCCCGATCCAGTCAGTGAGTCCGCTCCAGTCAGTGAGTCCGCTCCAGTCAGTGAGTCCACTTCAGAGCCCGCTCCAGTCGGTGAGTCCACTCCAGAGCCCGCTCCAGTCGGTGAGTCCACTCCAGAGTCCACTCCAGTCGGTGAGTCCACTCCAGAGCCCGCTCCAGCCGGTGAGTCCACTCCAGAGCCCGCTCCAGCCAGTGAGTCCGCTCCAGAGCCCGCTCCAGCCAGTGAGTCCAGTTTGGGTGAGCCACCGCCTCACCCTCGTAAGCGGAGGAGAAGGAGGAAGAGGGCTTCCTCCGATCTGCAAGACCCTCCAACCATAGAGACTGCCCTGCCGGCGCCAACGAAGCGCCTTGCCCTGCCGGCGCCAACGAAGCGCCTTGCCCTGCCGGCGCCAACGAAGCGCCTTGCCCTGCCGGCGCCGCCCAGGCCGCCAGCCCTGCCGCCGCCGACAGCCCTGCCACCGCCGCCCAGGCCGCCAGCCCCGCCGCCGCCCAGGCCGCCAGCCCTGCCGCCGCCGCCCAGACCTTCTGCCCTGCCGCCGCCGCCCAGACCTTCTGCCCTGCCGCCGCCGCCGCCCAGACCTTCTGCCCTGCCACCGCCGCCCAAGCCTCCTGCCCTGCCGTCGCCGTCCAAGCCTTCTGCTCTGCCATCATCCAAGCCTTCTGTCCCGCCGCCGCCGCCCAGACATTCTGCCCTGCCGCCGTCGCCGCCCAGACCCTCAGCCCTGCCGCCGTCATCCAAGCCTTCTGTCTTGCCGCCACTGCCCGGGCCGTCCGAGCCGCTGGAACCAGCCTGGTCGGTTCCTCCAGCGCCGCCCTGGAAATCAGCCAGGACTCCAGTCCTGCCAGTATCCACCTGGTCAGTTCCTCCGGCACCACCCTGGCAATCAGCCAGGACTCCAGACCCACTGGAACCAGCCTGGTCAGTTCCTCCAGCACCACCCTGGCAATCAGCCAGGACTCCAAGCCTGCCAGCGCCCGCCTGGTCAGTTCCTCCAGCACCGCCCTGGTGTTCAGTGAGGTACCCGGGATCTGGCCCACCATCCCTCCCCCTGATCCTCCTCCGGTCCACCTCCCTCCTGAGTTTTTTGTGTTTTTGTTTGTTGTCTGGTGGAGCGTCTGGTAGCCGCTCCTTTGAGGGGGGGTAATGTCACGATCACCTGTGAGAGTGCCCTTCAGCCTCTAGAGGGCACTCCTTCCCGGACTCTCTGTTTCACCTTATTCATGAACTACATTTCCCATACATACTCCCCGGACTAATCACTATTCATCATTGCACTCAGCTGTTTTGTATCACCTCATCAGTGTCTGTCTATTTATACCTGGTTTGTTGCTGTCTGGGTTGGTGGTTCATTGTTGATTGTCACCCTCCTGTTTGGTTCTCCGGTTTTCGTGTTTCCTGTTTCTTGTTTTATGTTTGGACTGCTGTTTATGGATTCTGACCCCTGCCTGTATCTTGGACTACGTTTTTGGAATTGCCCTTATTAACACTCTGAGGTCTAAAAACGCGCCGGCGCGTTTTGCAGGTTTTTTTTTCACATTGCAGCAAAACAGACTTAAAATACTCTGTCATTTTTTGTCATAGAGACATAAGTAATACATCAATTGGAACTATAGAATATCTCCTTTTATTTGTATACACTCAGAGTAAAAACAAAATGTTGTGCTTTTTGTAAAATAAAGAAAACTAACATGATGCGTGATCTCTCATCTCCCTCTGAACGAAGTCCAATCTGATAGTTCTCAGAAAATGAAGTGTAACTTAGTGAATACTAATCACAAAAAATTCATACTTATGTCTAACAAAACGTTGAAATGTCAGGTTTTAAATCGTGCAAGTCAAATCGAAAACAAACATTCTGTGTTTATGTAATCTGTATGAAAAGAGAGCCATGTCAGAAGTCCGTGATTCAGCTCATTACCCACTAATGCGGCCACGCCCACGGAGCCAGCGCTATTCACAGGCAAATTCAGAGACAACACATGCATTCATCATCTCAATCGTGTATTTATTGCCTTGAAAATTGTTTATCTGGATGAAAAAGCCATGGTTAGCGATCTCTGGAAGACATTCAGTAAATTCCTGTTTGTTTTCTTCTATTGATAAGTTTTAAGTGAGTTTTTGTTTCTTTAGCGCCCTCCGGCTGTAGTATGAATTGGTAAACACCATTCATGGAATATCGTCTTCTTCTTAGGTGAATTTGTGGACTAAAATGCACAGAGCGCCCTCCGGCTGCAGTATGAATTGCAAACACCAGCGCTCATAGAGATAACAATGAATATTAAATAAAAAATAACTCCTCTGTATAGAAAATTGACATAAACATATGAGAATCCTATATTTCTCCAAATGTGCATGCTTTTAAACTAAAAGCCTATATTCAGACTCTTTGCATCACAGAAATACATTATATTTTAAAGTATAATATAAAACCATTATTTTATATTGTAATAAAATTTTTCTGTATGTTTCATATACCATGATGAGCTTGAGACATCACAGAAGTTTTTTTTCACAGCCTACCTGACTGAAATGCCTCATTAATATGCAAGTCTTTTCAGGTCATTACTATTCAATTCTTTTGTCTTCACAGGTGAGAATGAGCCATTATTCATGGAGATTCACGCCTCCTCGCATACCGTGTTTCTTGGCAAAAAGTGTCTTACAAAAACTAAATCAGTATATTGTTATAAATGAAAGAGTAGTCAGCATAATTTTTACATAATTTTGAAGCAAAAACTCTAGTCTACAACCTTCAATACCCAAAAGTCTTGTGAACACAGATTTAATATACTTTTATTGGACTTATATCAGTGACTTAAGTTTTTTGTTTTTTCAGTAACCACGCATAAACGTTATTCCTTCAAAAACACAAACATGTACACACATGTTCCTCACATATTATGGTAGCCTAGTTTGTGCTGAATACAGTGTAATGGCACTTGTGTCATTAATATGTTTATGAACAACTGAAAAAAGCACAAATGTCAGGGCATGTCAAAACTTCTCCAGGCCCCAAATCAGCCTCAGACTCCAGAGGGTTAAATATTTGCTGCTATTGGATCTACCTTCTGTCTTTCTTCGTGCCGTGACATTATGGTTAAAACTTTTTAAAAATTATTTTTTTTTTAGAAAATGAGCGATGGTTTCTCTAGATAAGACCCTTATTTCTCATCTGGGATCGCTGTAAACCATAATTTTGATCTTCAACCATTTGGGCTCCACTGAAGTCCACTATATGGAGAAAAATCCTGGAATGTTTTCATCAAAAACCTTCATTGCTTTTCGACTGAAGAAAGAAAGACATGAACATCTTGGATGACATGGGCGTGAGTAAATTATCAGGAAATTTTTATTTGAAAGTGAACCAATCCTTTAACGTCAGCTGCCTTCGTAATAATCAACTGATATGCGCTATTGAAAATTGTTCCACAGCATAAATTATAAATAGCCTTTACATTAGGAAGAAATGCACTTTCGCTAAGATACTGCCCGTTTTCTTCCATTCAAAAAGTTGCATCGTGTATGACGTAAGCATGCTCCTGCCTGGAGCGTTAAGTGCAGTGTGAGTGCGGGCCAGCGGGGACAGTCATGCTCAGGCTCGGTTCAAGGCAACCGTGCCTAGTGTGAGTACACCCTTATAATACCACGTAAAATCCCAATTCCTTCAACGACGTGCTGAATTGTCTGAGGATTTTATGAACAAGACACTTTTGAAAAACATACACACTCTTCCAAAACCTAGTGAGCTACCTAGAGAGACAGCATTTTAAGATCATAGGCACACTCCTGATGAAAAGAACCTTCCCAGAGCGTTCCAAATTAGTGACTGTAAGAATGCTTCCTATACAGGAACAGAGCTATTGTGATATTTTTCAATCTATTTCTGTGTGTGATCCCTGAGGATATGGAACCGAAATGGCCGTCACTTGCTCTAGATTCCAGGACAATGTCGCTCCTGATTTATCCCAGGCCAAACTCCGTCTGACCCAATTTACCCGCTTACCAAAAATGCAGGATATCACCTTTCTGAGACAAACAATGGGCAAGGTCTCAAATGAGGGCAATTGCTAGAATTATTATATCCCAGAAAAAGAGATGTTGATGAAATTCTTCATTGTTTCATATTTCAGTCAGCCAGAATAACCTCAGTTTCTACCAGCCCTGAACACACAGACACACACACAGAGACTTCACAATCTAATACAATACAATCTAATCTAAAGCTTTAAGTTCTCTCCTGAGACTTATTAAAATAAAGAGAAGAGAATAAGAGAATGTAATGCCTGAAAATGAGTCTGTGTGTGTCAAGCTGTGGGTCATTACATGACGGTGAGGGAGACCCAGTGGTGTTTAACACAGAAATTAACTTAGAGAGAATCACAAGCCCAAAAAATTATACGGATACTTCATGCTCCAATAGATTGTGCTGCTTGCCATGAAAATTTGTACGTGGCTCATAGAACTGCAAAAGACAATCCTAAACACATATGCTACATCAAATGGTTTGATCTTTGTTAAATGTCTCTAATGGAAGCGATCATCCGATATATGCGCCATCTAAACAAACCTCAGGCTATTGTGGCGGTGAGACTTTAACATGACACCTGTGGGGCGTGTTTGTGTGAACACCTGATTTTGCCTTCGTGAAGCTCGCTAATAAAGGCTTTTCATTTGACCCATAGCATTTACTCAAATGCCTAAGGGGTGCAAAAACAATCAAATCTCAGAACCAAGTCAATGTTAGCTAGTCTATACATTCTTTTGAGATGACAAAAGATAGATCCGTTTACATAGTTACAATACCATCAAAACTTTCCTCTCGAGATCTGACACAAAATGCATCGACTGAGCCACTTCCAGCAGGTTTTGGACACTTTTTCTTTCTGCATTTTCTCTCCATTCCTGCACAGAACATAAAATGGTACCAGCTCATGAACCTTTGGTCTGAGGCCCACGCCTGATTAGCTTACTAATCTGTGTCCTGAATGCCGGGCTGAACAGGCTGGTTAAGTATGTAGTGACGGAAGAACAGAATAAACAGGAAGAGTACACAGACACCAACCACCTACAGCGGCATTAATGAAATCATCATCTTAAAGAATTAGTTCAGAATTAAAATTTCCCATGTCATCCAAGATGTTGGTCTTTCTTTCTTCAGTTGAAAAGAAATTATGCTTTTTTTATGAAAACATTCCAGGATTTTTCTCTATATAGTGGACTTCAACAGGGACCAATGGATTGAAGGTCCAAACTGCAGTTTCAGTGCAGCTTCAAATGGGTCTACATGATCCCAGACGAAGAATAAGAGTCTTATCTAGCGAAGCGATCAGCCATTTTCTGGAAAAAATAAAAATGTATATACATTTTAACCACAAATGCTCATCTTGCACTAGCTCTGCGATGCGCCACGCATGACGTAATCACACTGGAAAGGTCACGCGTGACGTAGGCGGAATAATTTTTTATTTTTTTAGAAAATTACCAATCGTTTTACTAGATAAAACACTTTTTCCTCGTCTGGGATCATGTAGAGCCCTTTGAAGCTGCACTGAAACTGCAATTTGGACCTTCAACCCGTTGGTCCCTGTTGAAGTCCACTATATGGAGAAAAATCCTGGAATGTTTTCCTTCAAAAACCATAATTTTTTTTCGACTGAAGAAAGAAAGACATGAACATCTTGGATGACATGGGAGTGAGTAAATTTTAATTCTGAAGTGAACTAATCTTTTAAGGTAGTTACACAAACTTTGTTTAAACAATTAAACAATTGTTTAGCCAACAAACACACAATGCTAATAATGAAAAGGGCTCAAGATATGACGGCATACTGGTTTTTAGGGGTGGTATATTTACATACCGTAATATAAACAATATAGCAAAATCTCTAATGATAGACACTGTATACATGTAGTCAAACCGCAGAGATACAGGGACTGTTTAGCTAAGTCAAAGTCCAAGAAGTGTTGTTAGTGCACACTGACTCTATACCAACGTAACAGCCAAATTATTCACATAAAAAAAGAGAAAAAAATCCCAGTGTGCCTAAGTGAGCATGTAGATTACTATGTAGAAGGAGGATTTAAGGAAACGTTCTCTCTTCGGGCTCTCTGATAATCAAATGAGAACAAACAGTTAGATATGCACAGTTGCAAACTAAAACACAAACACAGAAACACATGCAGTGTGACACTCCAGCAGTAGTCTTATTTTCTACTCCCATCAATGTTGTCCATCTTGGCTCTGCTGCGAACGGTTTCCATGCCAGTGTGTGCAGCGAAGCAGAACTGCTGGAGTCCGAAGACAAAACATCAGATAAATACTATGTAAATCAGGAGCCTGCTTTTGTTGCACAAGATAATATATGGAAGTGAGGAAGAGAAAGAATACCTGTTATAAACAAATGCTTGTTTAACAACTTACTAGACACTTTTGTATGTGCTGCAAAATGACATGCACTGCATCCCAATTTGTACACAATCCATCCGAAATAATAGAGATTAGGATTAATGTGTCACAAATAACAGTATGCTGAAAGTAGCTTTGCAAAGGAATATGGTGTCGAGGAGAGTCTCCCAGTTTCCCAGGTGTCAGACGATACAGCTGGGCAAAGGTCAGAGTTGAGACTAGTGTCGCTAACCTTAAGTTCACTTGTTTGTGAGCAGACACACTGTGAAATCAAATGCGATCACTAACATGTCCCCACAACCTTCTAGGCAGCACATATTTAATTCGGGTAAATGACAAAAATCTTCTACAAACGCAATCCAGAATTGTTTGATTAACAACTCAGCTAAACAGTTAAACTACACTCACAGTCGTTTACACTCACCACCGTTTCATTTTTATGAGAAACATGCCACTTCATGCACGAAATAATCAAAATATGCATATTCTAAGTGAAAAGCATTATAGAAATGTTTTTCAAAAATTCTATTAAGTAAAAAAAAAAACATTTAAAAGAATAATTTTCACAATTACAAATAATAGGCAACTATTTATTTTATTTATTGGTTTATTTGAATAGGGACAATACAGTAAACATGATTCCAGCCAAAAAATTAAAAATATGCATTGCACATAGATAGTATAGCATATGCTAATTTGCATCTCAGGTCCCTAGAAAGGGAAAGCCTTGCTTACCCTAGGTTAAAACTTGTAACTAGATGTAATTAGTTAAACATATTACAACATAACAACATAATAAACATATTATTTTGGAAACGTGCATGCTTACAATTTGTCCACATATAATATAAATGGGTCTGTATGCATAAATATAAGCCCAGCCTTTATATTTTAGGAAGGGTTTCCCTTGTAAATTTGGGGGATCTTGGCATTAAAAAGCTTTAAAACCCCTGCTCTAGGAAACAGTGAACTGCACATCACTGACAGCTCTTACCTTGAATTTCACTCATAGTTTTGGAGAATTCAGGAAAACCTCATTCAAATCTCATCTACATTGCCAAGGAAGCAATCCTAATCCAATACATCAGACCCAACCTCACGCATGCACAAAGTCCAAAGGACGTGACATCCATCACAGCCTTACGATAACATGTGTGCTGATTCACTGACAGATAGAAGAGAGGAATATGTGATGGAGACATGGATGAGAAAAAAAACTGGACTTTCACCCCACCCCTTCAATCTGAAACTGATCGAGAGGAGACAGTAGATCCCCCTCTTTGAGCGTGTAAATGTGAGATTATAAATCACAATTGTGTGTGATTGCTGTGTGTGCAGCGCAGAAAAAAATGCAAGATTAAAGAGAGGGAGAGAGAGAGAGAGGGAGAGAGAGAGATCAGCGATTAGTGTGCAATTCTCCACATGGCACCAGGATACAAGTGTGTGTGTGTGTGTGTGTGTGTGTGTATTGGAGCGGGAAGGCTCAGAGATCTGAGCAGCTTAGCAGAGGCTAATGCTAAGCTTACAGAGAGAGGAAGAGAGGAGAGGAGCCTTACCCCCAACCAACCAGTACAAGGCAATTCTGAAAGAACGCAATTTCAAGGGTTAGCTAACCCAAAAATGAAAATTATCCCATGATTTACTCAACCTCAAGCCATCCTAGGTGCGCATGACTATCTTCTTTCAGACAAACACAGTCAGAGATATATTTAAAAATATCCTGGTTCTTCCAAGCCTAATGATGGCAGTGAATAGGGGGCGAGATTTTGAAGCAAAAAAAGAAAAATTGCATCCAACCATCATAAAAATAATCAATACGGCTCCAGGGGGTTGATAAAGGCCTTCTGAAGCAAAGCGATGGGTTTTTGTAAGAAAAATATCCATATTTAAAACTTTATTAACTATAATAACTAGCTTCCAGCAGACGGCCGTACACATTTATTTGCAGTGGAAGAGTAACCTCTGACCTCTAACCTCTGACATGACGTAATGACGAACGTGGAAGCTCAGAGAATAGAGTAAAACAAAACACGTTCACGAACTAGAAGTCTAAAACAAGAATTTTCAAAGAGACCTGTTGGAGGATTTCGATATAAGACATGAGGAGCTTGAGTTTGTTGTCCAGCCCTATTTGTTTGAACCGTGAGAGGCATCAAAGCTTACACTAAACCTACATCCTACGCCATACATCGCTTCAGGGGTTACTCTTGTGGCGCAAGTCGACTTGCACAGTATACGTACAGTCGTCCGCCGGAAGCTAGTTATTTGAACTTATAAAGTTTTAAATATGGATATTTTTCTTACAAAAATGCATTGCTTCACTTCAGAAGGCCTTTATTAAGCCCCTGGAGCCGTATGGATCATTTTTATAATGAATAAATCATGCCCCCCATTCACAACAATTATAAAGCTTGGAAGAGCCAGGATATTTTTAAATATATCTCTGATTGTGTTGGTCTGAAACAAGATAGTCATGCACATCTAGGATGGCTTGAGGGTGAGTAAATCATGGGATCATTTTAATTTTTTGGTGAACTATCCCTTTAACACTATATTAGGGCCCTATAATTTCCGCGATCACAGAATCGCGGAATCCATTCATAAAAACGGAATTTATTATATAACGCGGAATGTCACGGAATTTGTCAAATTTTTGATGAATGAATTAAAAGCAGGTCAGTACACTTAAATTAAATCGCGATATAGACTAGTGTCTGTGAATATTAAACCGCAAAAAAACTATTTAAACATGAATCCTGCATGGCTGTGTGCCTCTGAAATGAATGATGCGGAAGTGTGGTTTCATTTACCTCACACCGCCTCACACACACTCGCACGGGGGCGCGCGCACACACGCTGAAGCACATGCGATGCTCGCAGTGTTTTCGTCCTCTGTCGCCTCACTATATGAACGCACCAATTCATCTCCAGAGCTGCTCTGAAAGTCACTTCATCAGCATTTAACCGCTTCGTTTGAGAAAACTACCGTCATAAACACAGAGAAACTCAAAGCTCTAGGCAAACCGTCAAAATAAAAGTTCAATTTAACTTGACAGAAACATATTACTGTTGTACAGTAGAATTTAGATAAATTTATTTAATAATAAATTATTAAAATATATTTTTAAACAATAATCTCAGTGTTTCTTCCATGTTTTAATTTTAACAGTAAAGCTCTGTTGTGCAGCACATTGTTTGACAAAAAAAAGTTTAATTTCATGATTAAAAGATAAATTAAATGGTATGCGTTCATTTGATTGCCAGAAAAATTTAAATACACAACAGAACTTCTGGGAAAAAAAAAAAAAAAAAAAAAAATCAGAAAAATACAGTTTTTAATTAATAAATATTGTTGTTTTTAAGAATTCAATTAATTAGACATGCTTTTTGATTATTAAAATGGAATTAAACCATTAAAATGGAATCCAGAAAACAGAATTTGGTAAAAATAAAATTTGAGGGGAAAGAATAAAATGTTTATCATAGGGCCCTTTTTTGTTAAACTTTTATGAAATTGTTGGTAAATTGGACAAGATTCATTATTTCAATTAATTAGAAATGCTTTTTGATTACTATGGATTAATATGGAGTCAAAAAATAAATAAAACAGAAAAAAACGGAATCCAGTAAAATTAAAACAGAAAAAACAGAATTAAAAATAAATAAAAATAAAAAAAAATAAAAAGGATTTCATAGGGCCCTACTATTTATTCCAGGGCGTGTATGACAACATCAGCAGAATTTTACGTCACCAAAATATTCAGGGCTCTCAGTTGACTCATCAAAACAATGTGAAAAATGGCAGTCAATTTGAGTCTGAATTTTCACATGGCGATCAATAAAACAGACCTACCTATTTGTCTGTAACATTTGACTCAAATTTAACACCTTTTCCTTGGAATGCAGTTTTTCTCTCAGCAAGTGATCGATGACCAGCTTAGACACATTTAGTGTACTGTCTAGATTTACTGCCCTTCCTCCCCTGCCAAACAACAGGGTGCTAGTTTATCCAGTGAGCACTTTGAGAACTGAACAAGAGAGAAACATTAGCATACTAACACAGAATAACAGCAAAGAATAAGTCTAACATTCAGTATTTGGGGTTGACAACCACAAGCGTGATTCTCAAAATGTCCTTTTTTAATTATCGAAAAACTAGGGCTGCATGTTTTTTATTTTTTTATTAATTTACTATACATTTTACTAGTTTACTAAGTTTAAATATTTGCAAAATGCTTTTAACCATCCTTATCCAGTAAATCACAAATAACTGGGAAACTCATGTTGCCTTCAAACATTATTGTGGACAATGTGGGGACTTGGAGACAAAAGGGTTGAGAACCACTGGTCTAGAGCAACAGAAGCAGAGGCTGTTCGTGGCATTAGCTCCAGCGAGACAGCAGTGTGTGAGTTCTGAGGGATTTTTGACCCAGCTGAGCCACACTGTACAGTCTCGTGACCCAAATCTGAGCATGTGAAAAGTCAAAGCGCGAGTCATACCTCATAGGTTGAAGAGCTAACATACACATGCACTTGTGTTTGCTTTACATTTTAATGTGAGGTGGTTTAGGGCCAATTGTCATTAGAAAGCTTACACAAAAGTGATTCTGTTGTTTCAGATCTTGAATACCGGCATGAATCTACATCCCTAATTCATACATACAGCTTTTATTCTCAGTCTGAACAGCATCCACCTTTATGTGGAGCCTTCCAGTCAACTAACAAGAGCTGCACTGCTGTTTACATTCCAACTACCGGTGGTCATGTGACCCACCCACAGCCTAGGACATCCTGTCCAACTTGACAGTCATCTGCCACTGCTGTAGCGACAATGGGTGGGGCAAAACAGTCACACCCAACAAAAGAATAGAGCAAAAATCTTTCCTGCTCAGTCGAAGTGGTGCTGAAACACTAGACACTCAAGATGGATTAATGTGTTTTTTGCCTCTTCAGTGTAATAGATATGATGCTGATATAGACTGACATCATTTTCTGTATTCACAAAACTGACAATGATACTCATGTATGTGCACAGATACTAAATCAGCTTACGAGGATACTCAAAAATACTGAAACAACCTGATTTGCCAGTCAAACTAACTAATTACCTAACCTACAATTAACTAACTAAACATTTAAAAATGTAGCACTTTTGTATTTTAGGTCATAGTCTAAGCATGAGTGGTTCAGAACACAGGGAGATAGAGGTCGACCGATTGATCGGTTTTGCGGATTAATTGGCACAAATTATGTTTGCTGTCAAGGCTGAGATGACGCTAACATTAGTAGTACCTCAAATGGTTAAAACAGCGTGAGCAAATCCAACCCCATTTGTTTAATGTCACGATGGTTACCATCTGTTTGCATTAGTTTATATCAGCTGGTCATTTTTATGCATTAGTTTGCAAGAAATGTTGCATAATTTAAAGCTAGCGATGTGAGAAGGCAAATTGATATGTTCATGTAGCCGACAGAAACACATCAGAAATGCATCTGATTTCAGTTCTTTTTATCGTTACTGTAACACATATTTTGATATTTTGATTAAATAATCATCAAGTGTTCTAAAATAGAAGCAAATGATGTGTGAGAGTGTACATACAACATACATATATGTCTGATTTCAATGCTATGGCCTTTGTGTAGATATTTAAAGATTCAAGCATGACTGTTTGGATTTATGTGAAATGGTAACACTTTACAATAAGGCCTGTTTCCAACTGGTATTAAGATTTTTTTGGTTGATCGGTTCACTAGTGGACAAAGCTAAATACAGGTGTAAACGGGGTGTAAAACATTTTGAGCTTGTTCACGTTCAACCACTTCCTATAGTTGAAAAAGCATTCAACTGGATTGCTTTCATAATGGAAACTAGGGCTGGGTATTGCCACAATTTTCACAATTCGATTTGATTACTATTCACATGCTTTCGATTCGATTTCGATTATTTTGAATGTAGTATTTCAGTTATAGTAGGCCTACATGGCAAATTTTCTAGAGGAAAAAATCTCTCAACTAATGCTGTAAACTACACATGGGAGTCAACTGGTACTACTATAATAATATTAAAAGGTTAAACTAACATTTATATACAAACACTTAAATTAGGCCTACACTCAATGATGTTTTTATTATAAATAAAGTTTAGAATTACATAATCATATTTCTACTCCAAATTCGTTTTTTATTTTTAAATAAACATTTAAATAGCGGCTGTCAAACATGCATTAAATATTGAAGAACATTAAAAATTATAATGAATATGTAACGGTGCATAGCGATATTTATCAGAATGCTTTCTAGAGTTCACTTTTCTAGCTGACTAATGAGTTTATGGTCACTGTTTTCTGAGGTAAATGTTACGTTACGTGACATTGTTTACTACAAGCTGTTTTATCGACGTCTTTCCGAGGTTGAAGCACTGATTGAGCGATTACACGAGACATGATATGGATTTCACTAATTTGTACTGTTTATTTTAACATACCTTCAGATGTTTAGTTATGTTTATTTCATGCTGTAACTGCTATTAAAGCGGAGGAGAGGATGTTCACATGCGCTCGTGCTGCCGCTTCTCTTTAGCGCCTCAGTTAAAGCGATCTGTCACGTCACATTAAACAGCACCAAAACGGTATTTATTTTTTGAATCTCATGATAAGATGGACGTCATTTCAAATCTGAGACTTTGCTTCATATCAAAAGTAACAAAGTACAAAGATTACTGCGATTTATTGGATGGGAGGCGCTACATGTTCTGTTCATTCATCAACTGAAAACAGACTAGACTAATCGATATCGTTTCGTAAAAATGAGAATCGATTAAAATCGAGAAATCGATATTTTTTACCCAGCCCTAATGGAAACGCTCATGTATTTGAACAGCCAAAAAAGACCGCCTTCTCTCCACCTACTGAACTAATTTGTTATAGGAACATTATGGGAAGTGCGCTAGCAAGATGGGATTTAAACTTTGTTGGCTGAAGACCCAAGTTTGGTTTGAAGAAGAAAAATGTACCAAGCACAATGTTCTCTCAACATTCCTGATTTCTAACACACACTCACAGCATTCAGCGAGTCTTGCGGCTATCAGAGCAGAAACGAAAGCTGATGCTCTCCGTATGTTTTTTCATCATCTTTGTGCACGTTCATATGTAAATTGCGCAAGTTATTCTGTCCATTAGATCGAAAGATCTGAAAAAAAAAAAAAAAAAACATGCATTTATCCACCCATAGACCCTCCCCTCGAAGAAATCAGGACAGAAGCGGGTAAAAGTTATTGCACTATGAACCAACATGAATTATTAAAGTATAATTAATATATTAATATTTAGATTTATATATTTATTTCATTTAACAAGTACAGTACATCTTCATGGTTCAGCACTGTTTTTTATTTTTGTAATAAAGTTCAGCATTAGTTTACTTGGGGTATTTTGTTTGTTTTCATTCAGTATCAATTTTAAAAACGATCATCGGTTGGTTAATCGGTTATCGGCCAGTGGGGTTCAACCTAGTTACCGTTATCAGTAAAATCCACTATCGGTTGACCTCTAGTCTCAAAACCTTGTGAGCTGCCTAACTAGTTTGCCTTTTTAAGCTTAAAGGGTTAGTTCACCCCAAAATGAAATTTCTGTCATTAATTACTCACCCTCCAATAATAAGTCGGCATTCAGACATAGAAACTGGAAGCGCTGGAAGTAAACAACGTATGAGAATGACACCAAAGAGAATAGATTGTTGAATAAAGTTGTTATTTTTGTTTTGTTTTTGCGCACAAAAAGTATTCTCATCACTTCATAACATTAAGGTTGAACCACTGTAGTCACATGGACTATTTTAATGATGTCTTTAATAGCTTTCTTGGCCTTGAAATTGGTAATTACGTTGCTTTCTATAGGGGATCAGAAACCTCTCAAATTTCATCAAAATATCTTCACTTGTGTTCCAAAGATGAATGAGGGTCTTACGGGTGTGGAACGACATGAGGGTGAGTAATTAATGACAGAAATTTCATTTTTGGGTGAACTAACCCTTTACATCTGTGATGTCCAAAACTGCTGTCTAGGCTGATAAGTTTGAGACACAGCCATTGACTAAAAAACTGCCAATGCAGACAGATACAAACCTAAAAGAAACTCTATCTGAAGGCGTTAGCAACTGAGTATTAAGGCCACACTTTCATTACGCACATGAATCTGGGCTCTAAATGAGGTTGTCCTGAATTCTCATGAGATTTTCAATTCTATGCACTTTGATTTTCACCAAGACTAAAATATATATTTTAGATGATGTAACTGGTCACTGTTTCAAGTTGTTTTGCAGTTTCACAATAGTGACAAGTAAATTTAAAAGATATATTCCATGTAGTCTCTCAAAATAAAATTGAACAAATATCAAATATTATATGTACTAATTACATATAATATCTCATAACAAGTTCAATTAAGTATAATAAAATATAATAAATATTCACACATCTTTAACCCTGCACTGCTCTGCAGTTTTCTGATCCTACCAACCAGTTCAAAGCCAAAAACACAACTTTTAACAACAACAACAAAAGCGGATATCAAAATATGCAAACAAGCCCTCTTAATAGGCCAAGTATTAGCCTAGCACCCCTGAGAGACTTACATCAGCTTTTTAATCTTTCCTATCCTGACCTCCCACATACCTCCTCCTTTCCTTCGTCTCTTGCGACTGCGCTGTCCCTCCTCTTCCTCAGCGATGGTGGAGAGAGACGGGATAGCCGACCTGCAGGCCCCCCTCCTCATCCTGAGGGGGGCCGGCATTCTCCCCTCTTCTCCTCTGTCTCTCTCTCAGTACCCAGTGCTGCTAACAGCTAACACCCCACACATCTCCTCTGAATGCTCTCAGATGATACGGCATGCAGTAGGAAGAGTGACGGACACAGCAAGAGCTGCAAGATGCGGCAAGACAGATTGAAAGGAAAGAGAAAGATGAGCCAAAACTCCTTCCAGTCCAGTCCCAGCTTACTGACGCTCCTGTAATCCACAGAAACGGCCAGCTCTCTTCCTCCTTAAGCCTGAGAGACACGGCTGCTCTAGTTGCTGATGCTGCCACTGTCTCTCTAAGGTCTGTCTCTCTCGCTCTCTCTCTCTCCCTCTCTCTCAGGCCCTTATAGAGAAAGTACCACAGACTGACAAATGCACTGAAACACTGCCTCACACACGCATACAGTCCTCTGTTTCCTACTGAAATATTCAGTATGAAGACCAGCAAGGTGAGCCAGCGGATTAATGGACACCATGACAGCTAAGGCACACAGAATAGTGGGATAAAATGGCCCGGAACGAGATCAATTATAGCCCATCCTACAATGTAAAGCACACACACACAAAAAAATCTTGAATTCACTTATTCTCACTGCTTAAGGTGCAGTCACTTTTGCAACCTTGGCAAAATTTTGCTAGCAAAAAGGTCCATTGTTGTCTCTGTATTTGTTTGAGAGTGTATGAAAGCTAGCGTTGAATTGTCTGAGGCAAGGCCGTAACTGTTTCGAACATTGGGGGAACCATTGGGTGTGTTATTGGGTAATTGTTTTTATTAAAAGGAATTAAATAATTAAAAGATTAAAAGGGATTTAAGGGAATAACGAAAAAGAAACAAGAAGGTCTACTGTACACTCTAAAAAAATGCTGGGTTAAAAACAACCCAAGTTGGGTTGAAATGGACAAACCCAGTGATTGGGTTAAATGTTTGCCCATTGTACTGTATGCACGCTTCTTCGACTGAGAAACGTTTTCTGTGCAAATATTTCAGCAGTTATTATGCATGTCCCATATTTCTGTCGACTGAACCAGCGATACCAATCATTTGTGAATTAATTATTCTTTTGGCTCGATTCTTTCTTTTCCTTGAATATGCCAAATTAACATCCATAACTATCTGAAGCGATTTGGATTCTTTCGAACCGCTCTGTCACTGAATCATCTGAAGTTGTTTCTCAGTCAGTAACAACAAATACAGAACAAACAGCGCTGTTTTCAGGTGTTTCACTAGTTTACTTTGAACTACGCAGCACGCGACAATTGATAACGGAACGAAAGCTTAAAGGATCTACGTTTAATCCCAGTCACCAATATTAAAAAGTGTTGCAACATCCAGTAAGAAACGTTTCAATTTGACACACACCTCTCGGTTACAAATTACAAAACACTCGTTGATTAAACTAGTTTTAAATCGGATGAAACAGCCTCAACATTCCCAACAATGAGGAAAACAGGAGAAACATTGTGCCATGAATGAAGATAGAAGACTTTTAAATCCCAAAATCACCACACTTACAAACATTTACCATGACTGAACTGTAATAAATTACCATGGATTGTGGAAATGTGGAATATTTATATTGAAAACTATGTTATTGCCATTTACATTGCAATATATTTATTAGGTGGGTAGGGGAATATATAATTAATTTCTTTGTGAATATATAGTTTTTACCTGCATTTATGCATTTTTATAGGCCTATATAACATTTCATAATATAATATCATTTGACAGTCGTAGTAGTGAGTAACCATGTGTGGTTTTACCTGTGGTTACCAAGTCTCACTGTCAGAATATTTTCATTTAAGCCTATATTAATTATAGATAAAATAATTCTTACCAATAAGAAACCTCCCCCACCACCCCATCAGCCCTCCTCAACTTTTTGATTTGATAATCCGGCCCTCGAATGAAACTACTTGAATAGCCCTGGTCTAACATGTCAAAAATGCAAAACGTTCCTTGTCACATTCAGTTATGAATTACATGAATCATATCATATTAATCAAATAATAGCATGTTTTCCATTCAAAATGGAGAAATTTCATAAAAACGATGAGTATATTGCATCACTGGATATTATATCATCAAAATGTTTAGATACTTACACGCCACATACTCTTTCACTGCTAAAACGAAAGCGTTGCATTGGAATTCGCACTCATCTTCTGTGAACAGTAAGCCCCGCCTTCTTTGATTTGATTGGCCAGCTCAGTCATTCTGACAGTGATGAGCGCTGTTAGACCGCTGAGACAGAACAGTCTAAAAATTTAACTTTTAAAACTTTTCTGGTCCTCCTAACAACAAAAAGAGTTGTGCATAATGGAGTACAGCAGAGCAGCATTAATAATATCAAATATTGGGGGCCATTTCTAATTTTGTCCCCCTCCATGTCTATGGTTGTTACAGCCCTGGTCTGAGGTGGGACGACTGTCTTAAGGTGTGGTCACATTTACCGTTGTTCGCTCTCAAATACACAGACTAGGGATAACAAACGGAAGGCTGCTTGTTTTGAAAATGACTTCTTTGTGCTTCTTACAATGGACCTTTTTGCCAGCAAAATTTTGCCAATATGCCGCTATTGTGACCTCACCTTTAGCAGTGAGAAGAAGTGTGCTTTACATTGTAGTTTAAACACTAGACTCGGCTCACATATGCTCTCAAACAAACACATAGACTAGGGATGGGTAGGGATGATCGCCTAGTCATCCAACAGTGTTTGAACATCAAAAGAGCTGCGAGTTTGCTCAAATTGAATGTGATGAGTCAAAAGGATTGGGTACGACAACATCCTTCCATTGTGTTGTATTTGCTGGCTGCATGCAAAACCAAACAGTCTGATTCACAAACAAACGACAAACAAGCCAGTTCTTTAAATGAATTGGAAAAGTTGTGTTTTAATCAGTCTAAAGAAATGCTGAATCCATTAGAGAAGTCCCAGTCTTTACAACCAGTGGATAAGAGTATGTGTGTTTATGAATGAGAAACAGCTGATAAGTCAGTTTACAGCCAACAGGTGAATGACACGTAAAGATCAACCTACGACCTACTGCAAACTGAAAGCATCATATATGACTTTCACACACAAACACAAAACTGCTATGCAGTACTGAAATACAGTAATCAATCAGTGCACAGTTGACTAAAACCACTAATAACTTCCTAATGTTTGCAACTTTAAATCCTTATACTACTTTAATCCACTATACCACCAATATAAATAAAGCTATTGTTTATACAGAAAATCCTACGCGCAATTATTCCCACATATTCTGTTAAGCAACTCATGTGATACTAATATGCGGTATTTAACATATCTACCTTTATAAGAGACACTTAACATGCACTGTAGCACTAATCTTCAATGCATGTTGCACAAATAAGCCAATACCAAATAAAATTATGTGTACTGAATCCATAAAACTGCATAAGCAAACAGATTCTTGTAAACTTTACTGGCAAACATTAAATAGAGTATTCAAATACTGACGTTATCAAGGTCCGTTTTTTTTCCGCATCCATTCTGAGCCATTTCCAAATGTGGTTTTAAAGAGAACATATTATGCCCCTTTTCACAATATGTAATATAAGTCTCTGGTGTCCCCAGAATGTGTCTGTGAAGTTTCAGATCATTTATTATAGCTTGTCAAATTTGCCCCTATTTGGGTGTGAGCAAAAACACGCCATTTTTGTGTGTGTCCCTTTAAATGCAAATGAGCTGCTGCTCCCGACCCATTTCCAGAAGAGGGCGGAGCTTTAACAGCTCACGCTTCGGCTGCTCAACAACAACAAAGCTGGAGAATCTCACGCAGCCAAAATGAGGATTGTCAGTAACGGTGTTCAGCCTTACATTAACAGTTAGCATGCTTTGCTCGAACTTTTGCCATGGCGTTAGAACTGGTACACCGTTGTTGCTTGCGAAAACAAAATGGCGGCACTGTGGCTGGAAAAGTGCAGATTAAGAGGCTGTAATATTATAATAAGATCCCCTTCCTACGTCACAAGTGGAGCTAAATCTGAGTGGCTCACTTTTTCACATGCTTACAGAGAAAGGCTCACCAAAACAAAGTTACTGGGTTGCCCTTTTTCAGGTTTTCACATTTCACCAGGTAACCGATTATAGCAATTAAACATGGAAAAAGTCTGATTTTCATGATATGTCCCCTTTAAATCATACACATATCCGATATCTGATTTGCATCTAAACATATATCCGATTCCCCTTGGAATTCCAAAAAAGAGCAACAAGTTTCCACACGAAGATAGATTTTTAATGTCATATTACGAAGCAGGCAAAACTAGGTGAAAACTTTATATATAGAAATTGCGCACACAGAAACATTCAGGAGCATGGAATTTTATAAATAAAAGTGTCGCTACTGAAAGTTACATTATATTTCTCAGCAATGAGGGGATAACTTTACTGTTTTTGTAATTAAACTCATAGCTTCATTTGCTCTCTCTCTCCTTTAATTCATTAGAATTCATTCAAATATAGGCCTAATCTTCCTTCGCTATTTTACTTCTGAATTATAGATCCAGAATATCCGTAAATCCGTAAATCTGCTGGTCTATAACGGTTCAGTCAGATTTTGCACAGCAAACATCCATGACAGCTTTTAACTTATCCATGCTGGCAAATAATCATACCACCTGACGTGAATTATATAAATAATTTTAATACCACAGCCATAAAACCCGAGGGTCAACCTTGTCATAAAGCGATTACCAACAGAATTGATTAATGTAAACGCATATCAGATACTAGTCATGTGACTTGTGTCTAAAGAGAATGGAAACATAGGCAGGACACACAAAAAAAATTAGATATGGTCAAAAGACCTAAATGCAGCCTATACAAACTGCGTGGTCATTTCAGATTAGATATGAAAATGCATTTATACTCACGTGTCAGTTTTTTCCCACATTGCTTACTATCCTGAGCAAATCAATGCAAAAATTTGCATTAAACACTCTGAAAAGGTCTGATTCATTTAGATGCTAACTCATTCAAATATTCTGAGAGAGGAAGATACAATTAGCATAGCTACAATGAAGCCGTCATTAGAGGATGCAGCAGCATCTACACGTCATGTTTCAGTCATATTACAAAAACTATTGCTTTGTTCCGTTGACACAACATTTACTAGAAACATCGAGAAAAAAAAAAGAAACCGCAAATTGTATACGCAACGGATAGTTAATGCTTACATTGATCAGCAACACAAACACACTAAATATCTTTAGATTTAGCACATCAATCTCTCTATAACTAGAAAACAAAACACACTATCACACCTACAGTACTCTATCTCTATGTGTCTTATTTTTCTCGATTCATAATAGGGAAGGAGGCACAGGAATCTGATCTTTGCCCCCTCAAGCCCTAAGAAAGACTGACTTACACTTTAACCAGTAACACTGTTGTTGTCTGTGCCTACAATATATATATATATATATATATATATATATATATATATATATATATATATATATATATATATATATATATATATATATATACACACACATATATATGGTAGAGTTTGGAACCACAAAGGAAAAATAATATGTCTATTAATTGACTGAAATGGGAAAGGTTCCTCTAGAAATGAACAAATATCTACCTGACCAATATATCAGTCTGATATCTTTAATCGTCATAATCTAATATGGTTTACTGACTTAATGCACAAAGCAAAGCCATATATCATACCAGTCATAACATTTTATAATATTTTTACTTTCCTTTCCTAGCAAGTTCTCATTTCTCAAATGGCCAAAGTCTTAGCTCATTTCTATTTTCAAAAAGTGATATGGGTTGGACCAGACATTTTAGTCACGAGGATTAAGACAAATAAGACAATTTGATAGTGGATAATAAGAGGGTTATGAAGATGACAATGTGACAATGTGATTCACTCACCTGAACACTTATTAACAAACAAAACAAATTAAGATAGGATGATTACACCTGACTTTTTAGAGCTGGTTTCGCGATATTTAGCCTATTTGACTACAAATAACAACAACACAAGTAAAATACAACAAAAACATCAGATATGATCGTGTAGAACACGCGCGCGCGCGCACGTACGTACGTACGTAACAGGTGCTCCGCTCAAAACTGCATTTAAACGCGTTTAAACTAAATAAACAGAGTCAGTGTCACATAAAACATAAACCAATGGTGTTTTCTTTGTGAAAACTGATGTAAACACCCGCTGGCAGTGCTTTGGCTCAGCGTTTAGGCTGATTTACTGATTTAATCCCTTTCCTCTGACCGGCTCGCGCTGCTTCTGAGGTGAAAAAAAGTGTGTTATTTCGTGACAAGTTTCACGAACCAGCTTTAAACATAGATGAGGGTTTGCTACACTCGTTTGGAAGCAGGACAGTACTTTACACGAAAATAAATAGACTCTCACCTTGGCTGGAGCTCTGACAGACGTCGCTTCCATCCCGCTCCGCCATTTCACCGACGTCACATGAGAGGATTAGAGAGCGCGCTTAATACAAAAGCGGCGGTTACGCGCCTCTAGCGGACAGGTGCAGAATAACAGGTAAATAGAATACTAGTTCTTGTCCGAATGCAAGAGCTCTTTGCTAATATTGTTCAATTTCAATAATTATTGTTAAGGGGAGAAACTACAGGCAAAAACACTGTTTTTAAAAGAAAACATCCAAAATACACATTTAAGTGTATATTTTATAGCACTTTATCTATTTGCGTCTATAGATTTCAATTACAGTAGCCTAATTATCTTTAAAGGCGTTTTCTCAAAATTAATTTTTTCTCCTGCTCTGAGTCAGAAATCTTAACTTCAGCAGAACTTACATACACCAAACTTTACAGTTTTATTCCTATCTATATTTTGAAGATTTTTACTGAGGGATTTGTTGATATATAATTAGCCTGATTTTATGCAACATTTTATTCCTAAAAAAATTGTGAATTTTTTTTTTTTTCTGGCTGTTGATAGTATTTTCTGATTTATGGAGTGATAAAAAGAGATATCCAAAATTATCTCTGTAAAAACCTTTGAACTTAATATGTCCAAAAAATTAAACAAGAATTTTGAACCTGATATCATCCAATATTCAGATTTTTGTTCTAGAAATGTATGCAAATTAGTGCATATTTAATTAGATATTGCCTCATTTGCATATTTAAACATAGTATGGTGATGTCTATTAGTTAATTTTTTTACCCTATTCACCTGGGGTGTCTCGCCTTAATTCGAATTTTAGTTTTAATTCATTTTATTCATTTACAGTTATGTTTTTCTTATTTTTGCTGACTGCTAATTGAATTTAATTTTAAATAATTTATATTATTTTGTATTGTATACAATGTGTTTAATACTTTAATTATAGTTTCATATTTTCTATAATTATTCCACAGATTC